>NC_079893.1:7093484-7393484 GCF_024868665.1 Triplophysa rosa | reverse complement strand
GAATGTTTAAGTACACACCGCTCTCATACCCAAAGCTGTCATTCTGAACTGCTTTTTCCTACAGTAAATTCAACTATAATCTGCTCAGGCAGCTTTCTCCACTGACCACTGGGGGGTGCTGTGGAATCAGCTGCCAGCTGTGCTCCACAACAGGTGCGGTCACAGTACTCCACGGGTACACGATGGATGGGAGGAGTTGCCCACACGGGCAGAACAACAGTCATTTCTCTCCTTCTTTGTCAAATTCACATAGAAACACACCTGTTTGTGATCCCTGCCAGCGCCACCCAGCGCAACCTTCTTTTAATCAATTACTCCCGCTAATAAGCTACTCCATCTTGTTTCTAATGGTTAACATCTGGTGCTCACCGTATAGGTTGCCTAAATTAGAATTTTTAGCTCTAACACTCTATGTACTGTAAAATAGGAAAGGATTTTCCATTCAGTTGCTGTACTTGCGTACTGTATATTCTGCACACTACGTGGCACCCTGCATCTGTTTGTGGTTGTCGGTTCTTTAACCTCACATAAAGAAATACCCAGTGAGTTTAAAGTTTGACAAGGCCACTTAACATACATTTAGCATTACTATTAAATTTAGGGGGTAATAAGCCATAGGTGAAATGGTCAGCTCCCTCACCTGTTTCGAAGCAGATTGAATTAGCCAACTTCCTGTCCACACTTCATACCCACCTGCCACCAAATCCTTGCATCCCACAGGTTAGAGAAACCCCATGCTGTCATCTATTCATTGCGTGGCTTTAACAAGTTCTTGGATATTGATGGAACATAGTGCAGGAAAGGTGTCCTCATTTGCAGTATATACGGTATGTGGCATCTACCCAAAGCGGTGGGGTGTCAATCCCTCCGGCTCTTCCGTCGGGTCCATGCCACTTCTTGTGTAGGCAAGCACAAGAAGCCTTTCATTCCTCGAGCCAGCACAGCCAGATCTGTCAGTTCAATGTCTGTGTTGCAGGCCTATCAACTAGAGCGCAGGGTGAGTTGAGTTCCACGCTGGCTTGCGATTCATAATAGAAATCTGTCCTTATAATTTTGCAATACATCTAGTTTGATAGACCTTATACTCGAGGCCTACAATCTCTCTCTCTGCGCTCAGTCGGTCCTGCCGGGCTGTTCTCTGATGCTCGGGGTGCGCGGATGCTTTGAAGACGCAAAAAAGCAGTCTTTGAAAGATTGAAGAGCGCAATTTGGCAGCCGTCCCTGAATCCTCAACCACTTAACAGACCTGCTACCTTCAGCGTTATTGTGGTGCACGATTCATAAATTCGTCCTTGGGAGATACTGTGACCTCTTCAGTGGAAGCAGGGAGTCACGCTGGCATGCTGACTGGCACAGATGCACAGCAATGCAATTTTAGTTTTACGGAACTCAGTTGGCGCGCAGATTGCATACAGTAACTCACCATTTTGTTTCAGTGTACTTGTCCAATGCTGGTTGGTGATTTGTGGTGTCCAACAAAGTTGGAAGAGTTTTGAAACTTTGGTTCCATTTTTAAAGGGATAATTCACTCAAAAATGAAATTCTGTCATCATTTACCCTTTTGTCACTAAACCTATATGACTTTCTACAGAACACAAAAGAAGATATTTGGAAGAATGTTGGTAACCCAACAACGGCGGTACCCATTGACTTGCATTAGTTTTGTGTCCATACAATAGTGAATTGGTACAGCTGATGTTCGGTTAACAATATTCTTCAAAATATCTTCGATTCTGTTGTCTGTAAAATAGCAGTAAAGGATCAGCTTGCCCACACGCTTTTGGCAGTTTTGTTATCTGAATGTTACCACAGCTAGTATGCCACAATTTCTTATAGCTGGCTTCTAGATAGCCGCCTTCTTTGACAGCCCTGCAATGGCAAGCCAGCTAACGTGGTTTGGTCAAGTCAAAACATTATAGTCTTTTCAACTGACTTGAAATGAACCAAACAGACACGAATACATGTCGTGCGTTGAACCGAACGTATTAGCTGAATGGGTTCACCACAGTTGGGTCCCGTTTCACCATACGCTCTGTCAAGACAAGGATGGAACAGGTGAAGCGGCACGGGTCAATCTATTACATACGATAGGCATCCCACTGTTCGTGCTGTAAGCTAATCGCGTTCGTCCCCCTTTTCCCTCCTTCTTGGAGCAGCAGTTATATCCACAGTTAAACACTCATCGCACGGCATTGACTAACAAATCATAAAGCAATTCATTACAGTTGCCGATATGAGAATTAGTTGCATAATGAGCGCGTTTTACTGTGTTAAAAGGCTTTTAGAAATCACTTCTGTTCCTGTCAGCACTAAATAGGGCTCCGACGTGTCGCGAGGCGGCAGCCATTTTCTCTGCTGTCATTAGTGTGTGAGGTGAGGGGCCTGTCACACTTCAGTGTTTGTGTGTGTGTGTGTATGTGTGTGAGAGCGAGTGAGCAATCCCCTGTTGTATTGATTTTCTCCAGCTGGTTTCTGATTGAGCAGACTGACTGAGACAGCGATTGCAGCGTGCGGGCCGAGCTTCTGGCACATTCTACTCAGTAGGGTACACACTGCCTGCAATGGGCACTAACACAAACACACACACCTCATCTCTCTGTTCTTCTCATTCAGTTCATCACTCCATCTTTTAGAACGTTGTACACAGCAGGACAAACATTGTATGTGGTGAGCTTGCACACAGAGACGCGAGCTCAGACGACAACCGAGCGAGGCTCTCTCTCCTTCCTCTCATCACTCCATCTTCCAGCACAATCAACGCAGCGAGACACGTACTTGGCTACCTAATCATTCTGTTGTTTTCTGTCATTCCCTCATCACTCCGTCTCACACTGACACACACCACTTTTCCTTTTATCATTTCCCCCTCGCTGCTGTTTCTCGCTCAAATGTTTCGCTCGAAACAATTTGCCCCTAAGTATGAAGTGTGGTTCGTGTTTAATCAAACTGTTTCGCTAATTATACATATTAAGTGATGCACAATTCCCCTTTAAACTTATGAGTTTTTCTTCAGTTTTTTGCTTTGTTTACTGATATGTTGTTTTTTCTTTTTTTCGCACGTGTTGTTTCTGCTGATGCAAAGCATGCTGGGAGTGTCATCAACGGTTTCTGTGAATAGCCGTGAGGAACAGCGGAATTTGGCGTATGTACTGTATGTAGCACAATCTAGTTAGAGCTCGGGTTTTATTTATTTTAAATACACCCTCAAACTTGATTTTTGCTGCTTGCTAAATAACAGTGTGCTCGTGCAGCGCAATTTTTGCCTGGTTTGTCACATTTACCCTTGTGTACTGTAGCACAGCTTCAACTCATATATTTTTTCATAGTGTCTATTTACACTGAGTACAAATAGCCTGCCTTGTTGGCAGAGACTATTTACACTAGCTCCGCCCACCAATATGTGATTGGAATAGAGAAAGTGTAAGATTGACGCCATTTTAAACAGCGACTTGAGTGGCATAAAGTGTAAAGTCTGTATAGCGCGGCATGGGAGACCGAGTTTCTAATCCCGCTGAAAACCTTCTTTAACCTTTTTTATTACTTCACAGATCATAAAGGCATTTGTTTTCTATAAAATCAATCTAGGGTAATAGGTTTAGCGTAAGGTTAGGGGTGGGTATAGGGCTTTAATATCTCAATAAGTTGCCATCATTTTAATAATTTTTTGAAATGATTTACTGTCTGTTATTATTGCATAATGTTTAATGCACAACAATACTGAGGTGCAAATAGTAACGTTATCTGCCACTATTTATAAGTAAAAAGCATCTAACTACTATTTCTACTTAATCCAAAGAAAATAGGCCCTACAACTATTTTTGGTTAGTGTAAATAGCATATCGCTAAGAAATGCTGCTATTTTCACTTAGTGTAAACAGGACTTACTATTATTTACACTTAGTGCAAATAGCCGCTGCCATATTCTTTTTCAGTGTATTACAATAGCAGATCAGGAGTTGACTGGAGTAGTACATTTCAACTTTCATCAAACATTCAATAACAACAAGGCTTTGTAGTCTGTGCAAAAGTTATATACAGTATGTGGACAAACGTATTGCGTCTCCCCCCTCTAATGAACAGCTTTGACTAATTTAGTCATTTCCATGAGCACAAATCTTAATGTTACAGCATAAAATGATATTTTAGAGAATTGCGTACTACTTATTTTATAGCAACAGTTTCCTCAAGGCCCTTTTCTATTCCAACATGGCAATGTCTCTGTGCACAAAGCAAAATTAAAAAAAGAAATGATTGATTCAGTCTAGTGTGGAAGAACTTGACTGGTCTGCATAAAGCCCAGACCATAACCCATCTGAACACCTTTGAGCCAAACACTCATCACTCAACAGACATTTCAGAACAGAAAAAGGCTCTTCCAAAACTGTTGCAACAAAGATGAAAGCAAAATTCTTCAATGTGTTGTTGTATTTTATAGCATTAATATTTGTTTTTACTCGAATTACTAAAATAGATAAACATGTTTATTAGAAGGGGGCGTCCCAATACACTTTTACAAAGTGTATGTTTGACTCTAAATTTATACATTTGATCTTTCTGTTTGTCTTTCTCACTTTTTCAATAGCTTTTTTTTCTTCCCTTCACACATACACGTGCGCACACACACACACACACACACACACACACACACACACACGCACGCACACACACACGCGCACACACACACACACACACACCTATAATCTCCCTGTAACACATCCCTCTAAATAGAGATATAATGATGATTATGTATTTTGTTCGTTCTATAAATAAAGCGCGGAAACGGTCGCTGAAATATCTCGGGAGCCCGTGCAGCAGAATTCCCATTCTGAACGCTTCTTAATGCTCTTCTTAAATTATTCCACTGTACGGCGCTGGGCTAATTTACTGAGATAATTACCTTGTGCATTTGCAATTAGACTTATTTTATGAGCTTTAACTCTCTATTTCAATATGAATTACCTACCTCTCAAGAGCCTCTCCTGATGTCGTCTGAATTTTGTATGTGTGGATTTAACTAATAGCATTTTAAGAATTCGGTAGCTACACGGAAATTCACTCATAAAGAAAGATACATGCACCAGATAAAATGCAAATGGAAATAGGTGTGGTTTCTAGGCTATTATTAGGTTATTATTTTCTCCGTCTCTATGACATTTTAGTATCTAAACACGACTTGGCTTTCCCCTTTTAGTTTACATTTATGATAATTTCACCGGATGCTTAGAAAAGAAACAGCATGCAGGTGTCATTCATACCACAAGCAGTTCAGTTTAAGTTACCACAAGTGATGCTGACCTTAGCAAACCCCATTAACTAATAATACAGAAACTCCATTCGCTCATCAGCATTTGACCTTTGGCCATAATAAACAGGCTGAGAGAAATAGCAAAAAATGATTTAATAGACTTGTGCATTATTGGGAGTTTGTTTGTAAGCCACAGGGATAGTACAGCTGAACGATCCATTAGAAAACTTCTGAGGCGTACCCATATTCACTAATACACACACATGCTAACAGTTGAGTGACAGCACCAAGTGTCTCTTCTCCGTATTTTTTTTTTTCACCTGTAATCCAAATGACACAGCTTTACTGCCACAGACAGACTCCAGAAACCAGCAGCTGTGGAGACAGAGATTGAGAGAGAGTGTGTGGGATTTGGTGCCTCTGAAGCAGAACTACAGCTGAAAGACAGCTGTTTTTTTCATCAGGCTTCCCCTGTCTTTCTGAGAGGCCTGAGGGGCTTGCATGCTTCTCCAGAGGGCACATGTTGAATATGTACGACTGCTCTTCTGCTTTGACTGTCACTTCTTCCTGGCTCAGAATAGTATCAGGTGCCTCATCTAAGCTGAGATCATAAAACTGTGTTATTAATATTTTATTGCCGTCATTGGTTTTCTGACATTTGGCAGTATAGACGTGTACAGTATGTATGCTTTATAGGGTGGTGTCACTGGTAACGATGAGAGGGTTTATTGTAAAAAAAGCTGTGATTGGATGTCCATTATGTAAATACATTGCAGTACCATTTTAAAAATTGAACAGTTGTATTCATACAAATACGCACACAGCCTTAGAAAAAGCTTTTATTACATGTGGTTTTGGAACATTTTAATGTTCAGGTTGTCCAAACTGTAAGTTATTACATGTTGTATACAGTAAAAACATTACATTTCTGTTTTTTTTCTGTATTGGTAAAAATGGCTATTGTTGATTAATCATATGTAAATGACTAATTTGCAACTTTGTTTCTACTTTTAACACCAATACAGACTCTTATCAGTTAGATCTGTTTGCACTAACAAAAAGGAAATTTGCCAATTTGTACAATTTACTTAAAGGTGCAGTTTGTAAAAATTTTGCAGTAAAATATCCAAAAACCACTAAGCTAGTGTTATATATGTTGTCCAGCTGAGCCCAGCGCTAAAAGATGCCGGACATGAACTGCATGCGGTAAGTGAATCTGCGTCAAATGTGTTTTGTTGGCAATCGGCGCGTACGTACATAATGTAAACAACACAACAACAGTTATGCAGGGATAATGCAATGATGTATTGTGTGCTCGTGCTGTAGTTTCCCTCTGGCCAATCAGAACCAAAGCTCTTTGCCATAGCAACATCAGTCTCATTTTTTTTTACTATCTTAAAATGGACGTGTGTGTGTCTGTCTGTGTATATATAGACTTGTTTCAAGCTAAACAATTCTGTGTTCTGTGCGCTCTCAGAGTTTAAGGTCTGCATAGGGGGTCCGTAATTACATTGGGTAAATAACACCCTTATTTTATGGCGATGTGACCCAAAATAAGACCTGACTGTGGTAAAATTACCCCTATTAGGGCACTGGCTTCATTCACTACATTACTCTGAGAACCAAACCAATGCAGGAGAGAATCAGGCTGGATTCACAATGATAAATAACATCTCAGAAGTTTATCAAAAAATAAAACGGTGATAAGCCTGTGTAACTGAAGCCAATTTAACTCAGCTCAAAATTTTAATTTACATCCGTTGCTTGTTCCGCCTAGTGGATTCCTATTTGAAGCCGGATGTTGGATATTCGTGACACTGTTTTTTTGGCTTGTCCTACACTGTGGTGTCTGAGGCTCGGAAGATGACATGGAATAAAGAAACAAAATGACACGGCTAGCATATGGTTAACAGTGCTTTGTTTATCAGAAGGTCTGCCATGTTTTACACATCTGTCCCTGCAACTTTGCCAGAACAGGTTTTATTGATTAATTGGTTTTATTGATAATGATTCATTAGCATCATGATGTCATATGTCAGAGAAGCTGACTCTTTGGTGCATTTTATTTGCATAAAAATAAAGGATTATTATTAAAGGGATAGTTCACCCAAAAATGAAAATTCTGTCATCATTTACTCACCCTTAAGCAATTTCATACCTGTATAAATTACTTTGTTCCGATGAAAAACAGAAAAAGATATTTGGAAGAATGTTAGTCATTTTCATTTCCGGGACATCATTGACTACCATAGTACGAAGAATAAAATGGTAGTCAAAAGTGCTCGAGAACTCTTTGTCTTCCTAAATTCTTCAAAATATCTCATTATGCGTTCAACAGAACAAAAAATACAATTTTTTTTTTCCAACTATGGTAATGGATGATGTCCCAGATCTGATAATTGCTAACATTCTTCCAAATATCTTTCTCTGTGTTCATTGGAACAAATAAATTTATACAGGTTTGAAACAACCTTAGGGTGAGTAAATGATGAGAGATTTTTGGATGAACTATCCCTTTAACTGTTTCCATCTCGTGACACCCTGTTCATGTGATCTTATATAACCACATCTCTTGGGTGGCAGGTTTCTTAACTTCATCATGGGTTTCGAAGCATTCTGTTACCATTTAGGAAGTTAAAGATTTCAACATTTTGTGTTGTAGGAAGTTGAAGATTTCGACATTTTGTTTTGAAAGGAATGTGTCACGATTTGCGGACAGAACCCAGACAGCAGTGAAGGGGTTAACAGAAATATTTTTTAAAATGTAAAACAAAAACCCACAATGGGGGAACAATGGGAGAAACTGGGGCTACAAATAGGGAACACTAATGAGGGAAGATTACACGGGGCAGGTGAGGGGAATGAAACACTAATGGGACAATGACGGGGAAACAAGGGGGCGGGGCCAAAGCACGAGACAAGAAGACACGTGGCGCAATGTCATAACAAACAGCCACGTGTCTCCACACAAGACATAACACACACAAGACATGGTACTGTCATGAACCTGTCCACAATTTCAAGACAAGGAGGACAGGACCATGACAGGAATGGCCTCTCCAGGCTTCCGGCTAGAACTGTGGCCAAGCGGTTGGCGTATGTGCTCAAAGATCTTGTTCCACATAGCTCATTTTGGCTTGCATAATTTCTCTCATCTATACCACTGTCACTTTGAATAAGAATATTTTTAAGCATAAAAATGAATTGAATAACTGTCAGTCACCAGAGAGTGAATTTGTTTCAGGTGACTTAAGGTGAATCCTGTCTGTTTAGAAGATGCTTTTTATATGAGGTAACTTATGACATTCCGAAAACAGCCCTCCTGGAGCGAGCTGGGGTTAAGAGCTTTGCCCAAGTGAACAGTAGTCATATTGCGAGATTGTGATATCAGTATAGCCCCAGTTCCTGTGGAGTAAACTGGTATAAACAGCTTAGCTCCTAACCCATTCAGATTCCAGTACACTGTTAATGAAGTTATACCATTACATCAAAAACATGTGGCACTATGAAATCATTTCCCTTAATTCCATTCAAAACATTAATAGCATTTTGGTTCTATGAACATCAGACAGCAATGATTCTAATTCCCCTTGGATTCAGGTGACAAGTATGACCTTACGTTTTATTATTTCATATTCAGAAATCTCCTCAAAGCCTCTTTGTTTAGTGCAAATGCCTCGCCTGCAGCATTTGGAATCCTTCTCTGGGAACAACTGTGTGACACTGTACTTTTTCCAACCCATCTGACACTAAAAACATCAAAGTAACTTATTTAAACTATTTTCACAATAATAGTAATCTTTAAAAGGTTGATATCCTCAGGAAATGCTGCTGGCTTAGCAACTAAAACCTTCCTCAGCAGATACCTTTTCATGAATATCATTAAGACTGTATTTTGTTTCAGTCAAATACAGATCAAAACAAGATCAATTTATATATTTCTTAAAACGTCTGTCTTCCTTTCTGTTATACATTAAAGTTCTTAAAGGTCAGCAACTGTGTTTGATGAGGAAAGGCCTGACAGACTGGTTCTCTAAGACCCTTCAATATCTCCTCATGCTGCTCCCAGCGTAAGTCTTTAACTTGCTTATGGTGAAATGCTACGGTGGATTTGATTTGACAGTAATTGCTGTAGTTTTATTTATCCTTCCCGTTGTGTAATCTAAAGCGGATCTGAGCTTATTGTCATGCTATCAAAGCAAATTCAAATTTAACAACCTGCAACAATTAAAAAATTTCACTCGAAGGGAATCCAGCCCACTCTCCTCTCGTATGTTTGCCTGTTTTTATCATTAAACTCTTTCTGACCTCGTCCAATATTAAAATCTAAAACCGTCTGTGAGAACACTTGTCATGCACGTCACACGTTCGCTCGCACACACCGACAGAAAATTGCACGCTAGCAGTTGCAGCTTTGTTAATATTAGTCGTCACCTTGGAATTATAAAGTTTTAATTGAGTTATTCACATATTTATATTCTGTGGCAACTTATTTACATTATGTGATGTTGTTCTTTATGTTTTGGGACTTTCCTTAAAAAAATTAAATTTTTTCAAAATGTCAAATGCAGGATGCAAAAACTTTGGTGCTCAATGTCTCAACACTGCTCAGAAAGTGGACAGAAACGTATAATTCCAAGGTGGCGAAGTGTCTGCAAACTCATGACTAGAAATTTCCTCTAAGTGAATGGACAACTAGCTTTTTTATAAGGTATGTCATTTATATTGACGTATATTTAAGAGGGGAGATTACTTGGACAATGGACAAACTTGCCGCCCCCTCAACCAAATTTTTATTGTGATCAAAATTGTTGTAAGGACACATTTTAAACATTTGCCCGTAATGCCAAAGCAAATGATCAACATCTACATTGAACAATTTACACAAGAGAAGTAAACTTTTTAACATTTAGAAAACCTGGCAGCTAAAATGATATGCATGTCAAAGCAACTTATCAAGGTCTAAAAATTGGTTTTACAGACCACTTCGGAAAGCGCAAACAACGCTGGTTCAACCTTGGTCCAGAAGAACTCCCTGTTTCAAGTTTTTAACGTTTAAACAGAATACAATCAACAGAACATTTATCACATTAATCAAGATGTTAAACAAATTTATTACACGGCTCATTTGAATGCTTGATTCTGATTGGCCAGTCACGACATTCCAAGGGTTGTTATTTTCAAATAACAACGGCTCAAAACTGATAACACCCTGTAACCCGCATGCTGCAAATCATTTTGAGATTTTTAATTACACAAAAATTAAATATAAATGTCTTTTAATAACATATATGACATTATATTTACAAATGATTAAACCAATTTGCCTGTTCGTGACGTTTGAACGTCGTTTCTTACTTTAAAACCGAAACTAAAAGGCTTTTCCTCGCGGAAGGTCTGCATTAGGTAAAAATGAGCTAATAAAATATTTCAAATTCACATTTTATGTCCAGTTTTTTTCTCATGTGGCAAGTGGCCGTGTAATAAGCGGGATAATGTACAAGCAGCCGGCTGTTATCGCGAAATAAGCCCCTTCAGCGTGATACAGTGTAATACACACTGTCAGGGCTTATTTCTGCGATAACAACCGGCTGCCTGTACATTACCCCCTACATCTTCAAAATGTAACTATATAGGTAAGATTTAAATAAATGAAATAAAATGTCTATAAAACCAATTTAACAAGTTATAAAAACTGTCGTAGTTGATAGCAGACAAAAGTACTAGTATTAGTTTTTCAGATATATAATTTCAAATAGAGGACACTTAAAAAAATGGCTGTATATGCAGTGAACATTTGTATGGCATCTATGCTGCCTACAGTGTAAATTAAGCGACTTCCCTACTTGCATTTTTTACCCCGGCCGTCAGACTATTTGACGGTTGTTGGACAGTGTTAGTTTTCGCAGTCAGCGCCTGTGTTTGGCAACCTATCCAGACAGCACTAACACAGCCTGACGATCACGCACCCCGTCATAATCATACATCCTGTTTATTAAATAGGATGCGTACTACAGAACAGGCATAACCAGATGGTGCCTGCCGTTCGATGCTGGATTCAGCATGAAATAACCATAAAATAACCTTCACGGTGATAATGAGGGAGTTAAGACGTTGAACGCCCATGCCGTGATTGATTTCTATCTTTTATTTCATTATTTGTTTATTCATTGAGGAAGAGGTTTTAACCTCCATCACGACAGTATTTTTTCTTACTGCTGTACTTACACACACAAACACATTCGCACATACAAGCACAAATAAAAATGACTTGCAATAAAATAGGAAGGTCACAGCAAACACACACACAAACACCTCATTCAATATGAATTTCCATTTGTTAAGCTCACAGCCTCTCTCTCTCGCTCACCCTCTCTTTCCTTTCTGGGGTGCAGGTGTTTATTATTAATGAAGAGTTTAACATCTCATTCACTTCTCCTTTATCTCCTTCCTCTGTCCCCCAAAATTAAATAGTACTGTTTTTTAACAAATACCTCTGGAAATCTCCCTTAATGCTCTGCAACTTTTTTGCCATTAATAGAAAGTTCACTCGCAGTTGCTTTTACAATGCCACCCTCTCTTTTCTTTTTCATTCTCTCACAAACTCCTTTCCTCTCTAGCGAGGGATATTGCTTTTCTAATCTCGCTGACGAACAATATTTCTGTGTTGTTTTCCTTTCTCATCCGCCTGTGAAGAGTTGCGGTGCTGTTTTGAATGCAGTGGATGTGAGTGTGTTTCTGCTTTGGAGGTCAGAGGAGATGCGCTCTCTCTGTATAATGAAGCCGAGGCGAGCGCTGGGTCAGCTCTAACTGTAGGCAGTGCTGCGACCCGATGCGTCGCTCAACAGTTCACCTTATTCTGGAGCGAGTATCGCTTCGCAGAGCGGGTATTCTGATCGTTCACAATCCTGGACAGGTGCTTGGCTCAACCTTGCTGTTTAAGGTGGTTAACAAACATTTACAGAGAAATACAGTTTTATTATTTCGAGGTATGTGATGATACTTTGACATTGACTGGTGTTGAATTATCACTGTTTTCACTCACTTGGGTTTTATATACTTCCCTTTACAACAATCAACAAATAACAAACAAATAACCATGTTTTTTGGAGTATTGATTACTAAAGGCAAACCACGGTTTTACTACAGTAACATGTTTAACTGTGGTCTTTGAAAATATAGCTCTCAGTAAAATTAATAATGCATACTGTGTATGACCTTAGTGGGCCCTTAATTGCAGGACCTGGGACAACATTCCACCCCATAAAAATGGCTTGTTTATGGTACATGCTATGATAAATAATTTGGTAAAAAAATATGAGCACATGTCACAAATATCATTACACTAAGTTATTACCACGCTACCAAGGTAAGTCGAAGAATACCATCCTATAATCACAGCATGTCCAAAAACTGTCCAAAAACTGGTGCTTTAATGTTAAAATGTTCATATTTCGTTTCTTTGGTGTGCATCTCTCTCTCCCTCTCTCTCTCTCTAGTGTAAATCTGTGCTGTCCTCCCAGGTTTAACTGTGGCCCATGAGTTTTATATGCACACACAGCGCTCTCTCTGACACACAACGTGCCCTGCATGGGGAACCCTCTAAGCATCTTAACATGCCTTGCATCTGAATTCTAAACTTATACCGAAACACAGTGACCTTATTCATATGTGTGCATATATGTGTGTGTGTGCATGTGGACATGTTTTATATCCCTGTGGGGACCTAAACCTCAATGCACACCAACACATGGGGACCAAAATTGAGGTCCCCATCGGCAAAAAAGCTTATAAATTGTACGGAACAATATTTTTAAAAAATGCAAAAAGTTTTCTATCTTTAGGTTTAAGGGTAGGGTTAGGGGATAAAATATACAGTTTGTACGGTATAAAAAACATTACGCCTATGGACTGTCCCCACGGAGATAGTAAACCAGACGTGTGTGTGCACGGCGTGTGCGTGCATGTTGGCTCGCGCTATCAGGCCTACTTTTAGTCACACTTCTGAGATTCCTCATATTCTCTTGATATATGAAGAGATAAATTAAACGTCAATCTCATGAAGTGAGAAAATTAAACTTGATCGCTTCTGACGGCAGTTTATTTAATTTGACCGCGCCGTGCATGTGTCTAACTTCATCCCCGCAAATGAACGCTAATGTGTTCAAAAACACACGTCCAGAGCGCGAGTGACAGAACGAGAGAGAGGGAGAGACGGCATTTTATGAACCCGTAGCATTAAAATTATTCAATAAGTCAAGCAGACTCCTCCCGTTTAATCTCCCAAACCCTGTCATTTTTAATTTTCAGCTGGCTTTCAGATGCTGCCTTCTTTACGCATACGCGCTTACTCGGACTGACATAAACCGCAATATAAATGATCTTCGCGGCAGCGTGAAAGTTTGGTGCTTAAATATTCGCAAGTGATTCGATCTGACATTCAGAATAGATTTAAAAAACGGCGAAAATGCATCAGTCGACAGCACAGCAACTGTTCTCCGTGCAGAAGAGCGCCCAGAGACCAGCAGTAAATTGATGTCCGGTAACGTTGTTCTAGTGTCTATGAAATATTAAGCCTCCCTTGCGTTGCCGAGGGAGAGGCTAGCATTGCTACGGAGATATCGATTGCTTTTAAAATGGTTTATCACAGACTCTTAAGAGCTGAGGTCACGTGCGTTCTGATGTTCCTCAACTGCATGTACCTGTAGCTTTCATCCACGTCTGTTTTTACTACCTTTAAATATCAAGGACTGACAACCCTTCCAGTGCGAATACACTTTTAATATGCAACACATATTTTATTAGAACTGTGAATACAGAAAGGCCGAAAGGAATAACTGTTGGTTTGAATTATGAATGAGCTGGTTTGAATATATGGGCGTTTTAAGTAAGGTCAGGGATGTACGGTTGGAAAAGCATCATTTGGTTTGATATAACAGCAACTTTGAGGCATGTTTGACCTCAGGGGCTGGAACTTGTCATAGACGTGCTCTGGGTATTTGTTACATTTTGGTTTCTAAATAAGTGTTCATGTTAAATGGCAGTGTGTGATAGTGTCTAACATAATGTGATTTGGTGTGTATTGTTGTTTTTGGTTGTGCAATTGCTCTGGGATGTTTTTGCAAGAATTGGGTTTTGGGAGTACAAATCCAGATATTCATTATATTCTGTATGGAACATAAATGCAAAATTGATGGAACTGGTAAGAAAGAGGTCCTTCAAAATCATATCAAAGATACCATATGTCTAGTTTTGTGCTCCACAACTTATATATTTGACGATGCCATTTTGGACCCACTGGTGGGTTTAACAGGTTAAATTTATGCGCTTGGCATACACAGCGATTCAAACCCACCTTTATACTGCAATGCAACACCACTTAAGCTTTAGGAACAATGTCGCAATCCATCCATCAGTCAATCATAATTTTAATGACCGTTTTCAGTCATTCAGTCATGCTAATTTTGCTGTCTGCTAAAGGAAAAGTTCCCATGCTGATTTTCTTAACTTAATTGAAGACTCCCTGTGGATTTATGGGACTGTTTGCATAATTTTACAGTAGATGGAACCCGTTCTTGTCCAACATAACGATACATGTACACACACAAACATGATCTCTATAGTCACAGGTTCAAACTCACAGAGGGCTGTTGACAAGACAGAAAACAAAAGAAAAACTGTAAAGATGATCTCTGTTATGATGGTTATATTTACATGAAGAATGTGCATCGTATTGCTTTAGCATATGGTGATAAATATGATGCTTTAGTGTAACAATTTCTTCAATTTCCAGTTTATTCACCTAATGAATAAGGTGGCAGTAAAATAGAAAAAAAGGATATCCATGAATAAACCAATAAAATGTTTTTTATTTTTCCACACTACATCATTGTACCCATTTTATTTGTTCATTTTTCTTAAATGCTAAATTGTGTGAAGGATATAGATTTTTGCTCTGGAGAACTGCCCATTTAATTTTCACTTTCCAGATATGTTTTGATAAAATACATTTAGCGAGCAGTAAATCATGCAACCTGTTCTATTTCATTTTAATGTTGACCCATGAGCCCACACAACCTCCACTTAATTATGGCTTGCAAAACAAACACAACGACAAACAAAAGTGTAGCACATGTTAATGTACATTAGCCCTGTTAGGCTGGTTGTGTTCGTAGATGTGTGTGTGTGTGTGCGTGTGTGTGTTTGTGTGTCTCAGAGTGCATGACCTTTAAAACAGCGGGGACACAGCTACACTGCTGTGTTAAGAAATGCATACACGCTGCTGATTTCACACCTCCCTGCATCCCACCAGTGCAAGACCTCCAGCAGCTGTGGCAAAGCTATGGCAAGGGGCACGTGGGAAGAGTGATATGACGGAAAAATATGAATGGGCTGGAAATAACAGGTGAATAAGGAGATACACAGTAATAAGAAGATGAAAATGAAAGGCACATGGTACGGAGAGAGACATGTAGAGACATTGAAAGGTATAGTGTGATAATTTTCCGTCTTTCTGAATAATTATCCGAGAGCCCATGGGGAAGAGGTTGAGGGGTGTTTGCGTTTGGCTGCTGTCGCGCTGCCAGGGTAATTTCACACTGCTTTACCCCTCTCTCGCTCTACCTCTCTCTGTTACTCTCCACGTCCTTCATAAACAGCCTTGCGCAGTCTACCCGCTGAGATCGCTCACATCTCCTTAACGTCTTCGGCTTGCGTTTCCACTCTGATTTTCAGGATGATTTCAGGAGTTCACAGCTGATCTTTGGGGTACGCTTCCATTTCATGTGACTGTAGTTGCATCAGTCGGCGGGTGTGGATTCTCGTTCTGTTAAAGATAAATATATATCGATTGCTGATTCGTGCTTAGGAGGGAAGACGAGATGCCTGTTTCCAACCATTGTGTCAGGAAGGCGAAATCTAAACATTGTTGCCTGCAGATCCCGCTCAGATTTTAAATCACTTTTTCATCATCTGTGTGTCTTCACCTTTATCTTTTATTTTTAGAATTTCTAGTTTTTACTTCAGGGTTTGTTGTTGTCAGCACTTACTTTTTTAAGTTATTACATCCAATTTAACTGCTTTTTTACTACAGTACCTAACAGTTCAAAATAAAAACTACTGACAACATTTCCCCCAAATTCCAAATCAATAAATGCTTTTTATTAGCATTTTTTTGAAGAAATTTTAAATGGACAGTATGGTCAAAATAACAAAATAAATATGTAATGATTGTAGATCTTGAATAATGTCTTTTCGTGTATTTTAGCATCAGTTCAAAGATTTATATATGAAGGAATAAGCCAGAACTTAGTTTCGTATTTGCATTCTCTCAGTCTTTCAAATTGATGCTGAGATTGATGTGTTTGTATGTAGGTACAGTGTGTGTGTGTTTGGCCTTCTTTTTATATCCCGTTGGGGACTTAAACCAGAATGCACACCAACTCATGGGGACTCGTGTTACCGTGGGGACAAAAATTGAGGTCCCCACGGGCAAAACAATTTATCGTACATAACACAGTTTTTTGAAAATCTGAGAATGCAAAAAGTTTTCTATGATCTTTAGGTTTAGGGGTAGGGCATAAAATATACAGTTTGTACAGTATAAAAATCATTACGCCTATGGACTGTCCCCACGGAGATAATAAACCAGACACGTGTGTGTGTGTGCGTGTGTATGTATGTCTATATGTATGTATGTGTATGTATATCTATATGTATGTATGTATGTATGTATGTGTGTATGTATACAGCCGTGGAAAGAATTAAGAGACCATTTCAAATTTTTATTTCAAATCAGCGTTTCTATCCATTCCAGTCCAGTGTCTGTTGAATTTCAACAAAATCAAACCTCAGGAGTGAAATAAAGTCATCCAACAGCATTGTGAAAGACTGACAGAATGACAAGACACATTATAAAAATCGAGGTTATTACATAAAAAGCATGATTTTTTAACTTTTTCTAAAAACGTACGAATATTACTACTGTATTGCTTAAAAGTGAATATATTAGTTCTGAAAAAAAAACTTTTCTGTTATTTTGACCTGTTCCAGTTTTTATTCTTTTGCAAATAAATGCAAATAGAAACAATATTTTTGTTTGAAATTTGCTAAAAAATATTGTTGTTCACAGAATTAAATAAAAATTATATTTTACATAAACACGTACCTATAAATAGCAAATAAACAACTGAAATAATGTTGAAATGGTTTCTTATTTTTTCTATGACTGTATATCAGTGGCGATCGGTGCTTCCTCGTCAGGGGAAGCAGGAATTCAAAATACGTGTTCAGCGCTTCACGTGAACCTATGCGCATCACGTCAAAACACGTGCCTGCTGCAGACGCGTCGAAAGGGTTTATGATAAAAGAGACGCTTGCGTTCAGAAGACACTGCGTTAACACTTAACTCTGATTACACATGAGACTAAGCGAGTATCTAGCAAACGCGAGCATCTCTTTTATTAAAAACCCTTTCGACGCGTCTGCAGCAGGCACGTATTTTGACATGACGCGCCACACACATGACAGGGCTAAATACATGTTTTGCCGAGCTTCGCATTACTGCTTCCCCTGAAGAGGAGTCACTGATCGCCACTGCTGTATATATGTATAGAGAGAGAGAGAGAGAGAGACCAAGAATGAACAGAGAGTCTGATTTCAGCTGCCTGCATGTATGTGACGCTTTGCTTGTTGGCTCCACAGCTCCTCTGGTGTCAACAGCAGATGGATGCTATGCTAATTGGTGTCAGATCAATGGGCAGGCAGCTCTAAAGCGAACCACATCTCAGCCCTCCTTCCCCAATGTTCTTCTCCAGCCTTGTCCACCCATTCTGGGAGATGTATGGCAACCAGGCCCCTTTAGAGCTCTGGAGCCTGACCCCGCCTAACAGTCAACACCATTCTGGACACAATGCATCATGAATACAGAGCACTGGAGACCTAGTCTGCTTGCTCTCCTCACAGAGCTGCTTCAATAGACTTCGTTCCTCTCTCCCTTACTCTTTCGCTCTCTTCTCTTTGTACTGTTCAAAATTTGTTCTTTGGCATTTCTGTCCTCCATTCTTTCCTTCCTGCGCTCTTTATTCCGTACTCCATCCCTCCCTCTGTTTTTTTCTACTATTTCTCGATCCTCTGGTTGGAATGAGGCAATTGTGGCATGCTGTGAGGGAACAGAGTTTGAATTATTTAGCCCTGGCATTTTGGAGCTCGGCTAGTTTTCCCTGGCCGGCCTGTTTTGTGTGTTTGTTATTATTTGATGGTTCCTGATGCGATTGTTCATTATTTATTCCGTTGGAAGGCCATGACGGGCCTCTCCTGACAAGTCACCCGCTCAAAGACCTTACCCTTCGTCTAATTGTACCCAATATCCAAATGCCTGTCATATGCATCAGCACCAAATGATCAACTCAGATTTATGGGGCTTTGGCAGGGGTTCAGGCAACGTTTGACCGTTTTTGAGAGGAATAATCCAGTTGCAACAAATTGTGCAGTTCATTTCTGGGTGTTGGGTTGGACAGCTCAATTAGTTGAATGTACTTTGTAGGGACAAACTGGTCTTTTAAAAGCAGGGTAATTTAGGATTAATGGGAGCTTTTAATTGTCATTTTTAAGACCTATGATTTTTGCTAAAATGTGAGAGAGAATGTACATTCATAGAACAAATGGGAAAAGGAGTCATTAAATTGAATAAAAGTCTGAGCGTGCAATCTCGTAGAGGAACTAACATTTTTTTTAGATGTAATTCACACCTTTCCTAAATCAAAAAAGTATTTTAAAAAGTAGATCATGCATTGCATATCTTTGTATTCAAATTTAGTTGAAGCCCATTTTTGACATTATGAAGTCTGCTTACCCTCAACGACTGTTATTTGGTTTTCTAGTGTGCATTTGGGTCTGATGAAAGAAACTGAAGTTTTAGGCAAATACTGTACATTCTCTTTTTGCTACAGCGGTTCAGTTTTCTTAACTTTCTTTGAATGCAAATGATGCCTTTTAGGTTTAACAAAGACTCAAAATTGTGATTTGTACAATATTTTGACTCTTATAAAGGCTTCAAAGAAATATTTCATCCAAAATTGTGTGGTTATTTGCTCACCCTTATGGTAGAGTTTACCAAACTTGTATGACTTTACGTATCATAAAAATGGTGTGTCAGCATCGTTCAGTATTATTTACAAATTGGACTGATCTGGTTCTTGGGATCAGATCTTGTTATAACCACTATCAACCCAGCGTTTTGATTACAACTTCAGAACACGTTTCTTTTGGAAATAATTATTATACCTTAAATACATGAATATTTTTAACACCGGTAAAATGCAACAGATTCAGCTTGAAGAGCAATTTACTTTAAGTACAATTGGAACTGAAGTGATCTGAAATTCTCAAAATGACAACAGTTAATGTCAAGACAGACTCTACGTGTTCAGTCTAACTTAAATCTCCCATTTTTAGCGATTTACCTTCACTTTTGAGAAAAACAAGACAGCTACAAATGGAGTTAAATCCCACAAACCCTTTTGCCATATTTTTTCACTTTCTCTCCAAGTCACCTGCCTAAAAACGCAAAGGAGAAACGGATCTATTCGGATATAAATAGACAAGTCTAATAATCAAGATTCATATTTGCTCTTTTCTGTAAGCTGGAAAATAACATTGATATTGAATTTTCTCGTGTTCTTTTTTAGATGCTAATCCCTTTAAAATTGCTTGCTGTCAAAGACTGTCAGAATTTCAGCGTTGTCGACAGTAGCCAATAGTTCTGTCTTGTCGGTGACATCTGTTTTAAAGCGCATGCTGGCACTTTGTGATTGATGTCGCTGACATACTCGACAGGCTAGTTTAGCTGTTTCTCCCTCGAGACATGCACAGCTAGCATAAAGCGGCCATATTGTCACAGCTGTTAGCTTTAGCTATGACAGCTCCTCACACTGACTTGAGAAAGAGTTTTTTCGTTGCAGTATCCACTAAAAACGTCACCTTGTGAATCTGTGGCCTGTATTAGCATCCAACAATTTTAATGAATTCCTCTATACCCTTGCAGAAGGGTTTTTCTATTCAATTTTTTTAAAGCACACATTTTGAAGCGCTTTTCCACCTGCTAATTTGGCGGTAAAATGCTAACTATTAGCCATCGCTAACAAAGTCATTCTATCCTTCGTGATCGGCCAGTTGGCATCGCTGTCTCTTCTCTCTACCCAGTAAACAGAGTCAGATTTGGGCAGCAGATGAGGGCTCTCTGCTGGCCAGATGGTTCTCACTTCCAGCCGTCTGAATGCTAGTCTCAGCCAGACCCAGCCATATGAACCCCCCAAATTAAATATGAGCTCTTTTTGGACATGCAGGATACTCACAGCACGCTGCTGTCTGAACGCCAATGCTTGAATGAAAGATACTCTCGGGAAAGTTGCGTTGGTTTACACAGCCGCAGAAAAAATTAAGAGACCATTTCAAAATTATTTTCAGTTTTTCTCAATTTACTATTTATAGGTATGTGTTTAGATACATTGGGCTTTTTTGTTTCATTTGAGTAACAATATTCATCCCAAATTTCAAATAAAATATTGTTGCAATTTGCATTTATTTGCAGAAAATGAAAACTGGAGAAAGAGGTCAAAATAACAGAAATGATGCTCTTTATTTTTTCAGACCTCAAATACTGCAATGTTCATATTTATTTTTAAGCAATGTGACAGTAACATTTGTATGTATATTTAGGAAAAGTTCAAAAATCATTTTTTATATAATAACCTTGTCGTTCATATTGCTATTTGATGACTTTGTCACTCCTGAGGTTTGATTTTGTTGAAATTTAACAGACATTGGACTGGAATGGCCACAACACATCTAGAATGGCTGATTAAATTAACATTTGGAATGGTTTCCGTGACTGCATATTTGAGTTTACTCTAAAGCTACTGTGCAGTGGGGGGGGGGGGGATGGGGGGCTTTGGGGACTTGAGCCCACGCCCTTTTTCTTCCTCGAGAGAAAGTGCCCTTTTTTCTGGGATTTTTAAAAATAAATGAATATATGTGTGTATGCGCGCGTATGTGTTTCTGTTCGTGCACAGCTTTCCCTGTCAAACAAATAGAACAGGTCAGGTCAGGATTTAAAAAAAAGTTGTTTTTAATATATTAAACATTTTGTTTGGAAAAAATTAAAACAAATATGAGAAGTGCCCTTTTTTCCACTTGAGCCCATGCCCCTCAAAATGTCTGTGCACGTCCCTGCTACTGTGGACGTACCTGTATGTACACCACATGGCCAAAGTATTTGCTATTTCTGCTACACTCATTACTAAAAGGCCCTGTGTAGCAAGATGTAGCAATTTTATCAGACACACATTTTTAATAGCACTGTACCTTTTCTGTTCCAGCCTGTAAGTGCTGGTACACAAAGCAAGGTCTGTAAATGTTTGTGGTCTGTGAAAAGGTTTACTCAGTCTGATGTCAAAGACCTTACTCCTCTCACAAAGCCCAGACCTGAACCCAATTAAACACTTTTGTGATGAATTGGAACTGCGAGCCAGACCCAGTCGGGGTGCTAACCTGAACCCACTGATGCTCTTGTGTTTGAATGGGAGAAAATCTCCACAGTCATGTTCCAACATCTAGCTGTAGAAGAGCGGAAGCTATTATAGCAGCAAAGGGTGGACCAACTTTTTATTCATTCAAATGGTTTTAGTTATAGTTCATAATTAATTGTTTAAAGTGTATAGTATTGGGGTCATTTTTATTTTAGTGGTGTACACCTGTAGATATTGATGGTTTTTTGGACATTGGCTTCCTCCATCTGCTCACAAAAAAACTTCTGGCCATTGTGCCAGAGCTAATTTACCACCACTGCATGCATTTATATTTATCGGAGTGAACATGCCATAGAGATTTTCATTGAATTACATGCACTTCTGCACTGCTGTCCTAAACAGCTTTAATTGCATATATGTATCGATTGTCATTTCTTCCCACAGGAAATTTTATATTGCTCAGAGATTGCTCTTTCAAGGCTCAGGAGACCAAATGGAGTCAATTACATTTAATTAAAGTATTATTTTTGTCCCAACCGTTCCACCTAAAATCCCTGTAGGTAGAGAAATACAAAAAGAAACAAACCATTGTAAGCAGTGTAGAACTTCTAAGAGTGTAGAACTAAAGCATTTTCTTTGGCTGCATACTGAAATCCCTGACTTTCGATTGCAGAATTTTGTGTCCAGTTGATTCGGAGCGCATGACGTTAAATATCCAAGCCTTTTTTTGCCTCCGGAGAACATTTTCATAAAAATCAGGATACTTTAATCTCATTGCAGTAGGAGAAACAACTGAGATATTAAAGTCATCTCTACTGGTTATTCTTAGTCTGTGAATCCTCATATCGTCTGGGTGTGAAGTCACAAGGTGAAGTAATACTATACCGTGTACACACTCCTGTTGGAGTAGATTGAGTCATCCAGCTCTCCCAATCTCTGCAGGCTGCCATGCCTGTGGCAGTCCCTATTCTCCATGGCATGGCGTCAGATATACTATGTGCTTGTTAGAGTGCCTCTGAATCTGTGTGTGTGTGTGTGCGTGTTATACCAGTAAGCCTCTGTTCTCAGGGCTGCCACTTGAATGTGTTGTGTGACATTGTCTAGTTGAGGCTGACAGATAACACAATTTCTCTCTCTCCCTTTCAACATTATGTTTCAGACAGACAGCCATTTCCAGCATGTCTACGGTTGTCTTTCTCTTTTAATTGAAGGCATTGCTGTCTGGAGTGTCAGACGATGAGTGGAGCTCTCAACAGCATCAACAAAAGCCTAGGATGTCCACATCATCTGCTGACACTATGAGGCCTCCTCTGGTGTGTGGAAGACTCCACAATTGTTGTTACAGGTATGTACAGTCACTGCATCCAGGAGTGCGGCAAACCATTTATGGGTAAATGCTAAAAACAACTTTTGGGTTTTTTTAGGTTTTGTAGGCTCACGGCTTTGTGGCACACATTTTCCCTGACTGCAACATATTACTGTAACAGTATTTTTTTATAGCAGATTGAAGCAGTTAGGTTTATTAATGTTATCATTTGACATTTATTAATATTAACACTTTGGTTATTATTATTACTATTATTATTATACAACGTAATTTTTATTATTTATTTTTAAATTGGGTATTATTATTAATTTAATAGAATTCATATTAGTTAAAAATGTTTTACCTTTTTTTTAAAATATTTTTTTCGTTTATGAAAGATGTTTATTTTTTACTAAATCACAAAAATTGTAAGCTAATTTTTTTAAATTAATAATTATATTATTATTGATATATTAATCATTAGTAATACTATTTATTATTTTTATTATTAAATACATTTTTAAGCATTCGGTATTTCACAGCAGAAATGTTAAGTTTTTTAACTGAATATTACTTAATAATAAAGCAAGTACATAATGACTGTATAAAATATGGACGTAGTGTCCGGGACGTCACCTGTAGGTTTGTGAAGAGTAAAAATGAAGCCTAAAGTAGGCGGAGGCGCTCGTCACCATCTTGTCATCGCGCGTCACTCCCGGATAATCGAAAATGGGCAAAAAGGCGGGACGTGGTTAGAGCTGAGGTGCCTGGTTTGCTGAAACCACTTGTCACTCTAGTGGCCACGCACCTAATTTGCTGAATTTTAAGGCTTAATATAAGTTAAACGAGTGAGTTATAAAAAAAATCACCCTCCTCACAGTTGTCATGAAAGGTAAACTTAGATATCTAAACCAAAATATTTTTTTGTACCAGGCTGTAAACGTGTTTTTTTCTGCTGTAAAGTTGCCCATTTTAACATGGAGCTCAATGAGATTCTGCTCTCTTTTGGAGCCAGCCTCTAGCGGCAAGTCAATAAATTGCAATTAAAGTCACTTCCGTGTTGGCTTCACGAGAGAGACCGGAAGGCTGCCCCTCGATCTGTAGCTTTAAATTAATGATTTATGGAAGCTGTGGAAGTGTCGGGTTGGATTTCAACGGGATTGTTTGACGTGTTGCTGACAAGAAGTTTGACTTTTAAGTTTGATTTGTCTTGATACTTTTGTTAAGTAAACAGCAATTTTATGTTTCAAACAAAAGTTACAGATTGCAGCTTTCATAAATTTTCCTAATCATTTTTTTACAGTCATACTTGTAACTTTAACATTTTTCTCAGTAGTACACATCAAACATGCACCGTCCAAATGGAAAATATTGACTTTTAGAATGTAATAATGAGACACATACCTCTTCAATCCCGTAAACTGCAGTTTATGTGTCAGGCTTCGGTAAACCACATCCATTAGAACTTTTAAGCCCAAAGTGTGCGCATTCAGAGGCTCTTAGAGTGCTTCTAAGTGCACATCTAAGGCTAAAGTAGAGTGGAGTGGCATGGAGTGGGAGGTTTGTAATCTATGAGATAAGACACTTTGTAGTCCATTTTTCAAAGCTTAAGGCAACCGGAGGCAAATTTGTCGTGTTAGTGTCGACCTGTTTTAAAACCAAGCGGAGAACAGCATTTTCTGGGCGTCATAGGCATGCAAATTATGCCTTTCCTTCTATTCTTCTGTTATTTTTCTATTAACCAAAATCTAGAGCTATGTTGCACATCTTCTATCTAATCCAAGATACAAAAAGTGAAATGAATTGATTATAAATTCCACTCTAGGAAAGTTTTGTGTCATTTAAAATTGACCCGTTGAGTATTTGTGTGTGCTGTGTAAATGTGGGGTCAAGAGCACTATTTGTGTGCCACTTACAGTTGCTGCCTATGTAGAATCATTTGGAACCAAACAATTGCTCTCCCAGCAACACTAAGACGGCATGTATATTTCGAGGTAGCCTATTTCTATTGTGTTCCTCTGTATCTGTGCTCCCTTCAAAGTGCTCTGCAGTCACCAGACTGCTCTGTTTCAGGCGGTCCCCGCAGCAAGCATAGCTGGGAATCACGATGTTGGCATCGGCAACACTAACTGAACTTCTCAACAGCTGACTGGAATCACTTCTCGTCACTGTGCCAAAAAGGGGGGAAATGTGTTGCTTGGTAACGGTTCCAGGATATTCAGATGAGGTCTGATATGGCAGGCGACCGAGGATTGAAGGTGTACAGCTATTTTTTTATTTAACCATCAGCCGCTCGCCTTGGGTAATTATATGGAGTTCAAAATCGGGAACGCTTTCACATAATCTTGAAGTTCTTCTACCAATCAAACTCACTGAGTTTTATTCTGAATACACAGCTATCTTTTGTCTGATTCAAGGAGTGAGAGCTCGTACCCTACCACACGCCTCAACGTACGACTGTCACAGAAACTAATTACAGCGTTCTGACTGTTTTTCAATGGAAATTGGGAGTCGTGAATCAGAGTTTAGTCAGGGAGAGCAAATATCAGGTTAGTTAGAACAAAATTCACACTAAACTTCACACACACAAATGTTAGAAATGAACGTTTGTGTTTGAGTCATTTATTTGTGATTTACTGTTTTCGACATGCATCCTACACGATGAAAAGAACATTCTGTAAAAACATAACATCGATTTCTTTATTGCCTGAGTAAGGACATGTTAAAGATTGAAATCATACTGTAATTAATGCTTGGAATCAAACTTTGATACTCATTATCTCAGAGTTAGATTTTGAGACTTAAAGGAAAAGTTCACCCAAAAATGTAACTTTCGTCTTCATTTACCCACCCTCAAATCTGTATCAATTTCTTCGTTCTGATGAACAAAGAGAAAGATATTTGGAAGAATGTCAGTATCCAAACAGTTCTTGGCCACCATTGACTATCATATAGGAACAATTTATTTGTTCTGTTGAACACAAAAGAAGATATTTTGAAGAATGTAGGAAAGCAAACAGTTCTGGGGCACTTTTTACTAACATTGTAAATGTTCCAACTATGGTAGTCAATGGGGTCCAAGAACTGTTTGGTTACATGCGTTCTTCCAAATATCTTTTTCTGTGTTCATCAGAACAAATGTAAATGATAACAGATTTTTTTGTGAACTGTCCCTTTAAGTCTGGTTTTCACAAACTGGGTCACATATATTAAGACCAAAGCACACTTTGGTTGGTGGGTTGCTTTGCATGTTGGTCAGACAGGCCCTTCTTGGCTTGAATAGGCTGGTAAGTTGACCATACTTTAAACTGATGATCGAAAGTCTGGCTTTGTGAGACTGTGTAACAGCAGGACTAAAGGTTTGTGATCCCCACAGATGCTGAGATCTGCTGTGTCAGTGCAGTAGTGTCCGGTAATGATCATGCTCGATGCAAAGTGCTCCCCTCTCCCTCCTCAGCAGGGTGATTTAATTCATTTTGGCAGGTCTAATGAGCTCCACACCCAAAAGAGCAGCAAGGCTGATGAGACACAAAGCACCTAATGACTCCTGATCCCCCTTCTGCTAGGATTTATGTATATCTGACTCATAATATCTGTGCGAGATCTTCTTATCCCCAACTTGATTGAGGAAGACCTTGTGGTTCATAGCGCTGTTTTAAAGCCTCTGAGGTCACTCTTTTTCTTTTTTTCCCTTCCCTTCAATTTTTATTTCTATTTAGGTGTGATTTACTGACATGAGAAACACTTTACATTTGTATTGCCAAAACATTTACAGTTTGGGTAGGTTGTGTACATTGATGTGTGCAATGTAAATAACAATAAGAATAGTACAAATACTTCGTTTTTATGCAAAAAAATAATTACAACTTAAAAACAATATGGAAATGAAAGTGATTCACCCCAAAATGAAAATTCTGCCATCATTTACTTTCTCTTGTCATTTCAAACCTTCTACAGAACATAAAAGAAGATATTTTGAAGAATGTTGGTAACCGAACAATGGCGGTACCCATTGACTTGACGTGGTTTTGTGTCCGTACAATAGAAGTGAACGGGTACTGCTATTATTTGGTTACCAACATTCTTCAAAATATCTTCCTTTGTGTTCTGCAAAAGAAAGAAAGCCATACAGGTTTGAAATGACAGAATGTTTGGGTGAACTATCACTTTAAGACCTAAAACTCTATAATGTAGTGTAAACAAAGAGTTTAGAAAATGTACATTTGAGACGTACTGTTCTTTCCTAACAGGAAGGGCTCTCTCTCACTTTTTCTTTTCTATCTACGAGTACTATTTAATTGCCAAACATTTTACCACCAGCACTGTCTGGTCCGATTTGCTGCTTATTGTGGCCAAGAACCACCCACTTAAAGAGAAAGAGTCGGACTGACCCCTAAAATGGCCTTCAAGGATTCAGCCAAACTTTGGCAACCCGGCTTCCACTCTTTGGAACACTCTGTGGGACACTCTTTGGAAACACAACGGCATCTCCTGGAAGACTGATAAAAACCTTTGGAGCTTTGCTCCCGGATATTGCGCCAATCACATTGCAGCTTTGCAGTTTTGTGTGCAATATACATTAGGTGGTCTGTGCGTGGGCCGTGGGCATGCTGTGTGACAAAGTCGTCTGTTTCAACTTCACCAAAACCAAACTAAAGTGCAGAGTTATCAACATCAGGGACTGTTTGGATACTCTTGCCAACGGTTTTAGCATCCATGCTTCACACGCACTAAATGGCACAAACACACATCGAAAACTACAACAGAGTTCAAGGTAATCCTCCACTTAAGAGCCCAGTGTTTCAGCTTGACTGAGTCCGTCTCTCTGAGAACACACACCACCAGACTCCTCCGGTGCATCTTTAATCCATCCGGAAGTTTCCTGACCGAGGTAGCCTAGTAGTCTCTTTATTTTCCCATTTACACGCTTCTCGGTTTATGTTTGTGCTTCTGAGGAAGCAGCTCCATCTGACAGATGGTGGTGCATAATTTATCTGCACCCCCCCCACCGGGACCTGACATTTAAGATCTGTGGATGGTCTTAATATTTTACCGTGCTGTGTCGCCCCTAGTGACTGATGTATTTTTCATCGGACGCTGCGTGGACCTGGGGAGCATTCAGGCCGCCGTAGCCTCGGGCAGGACCCTGAGCCAAAGAGGACAGAGAGATAGAGTAAGATATCTAGATGTGCCCGGAAGGAATATGTAAAGACAACAGAGGAGGTGAAAATTGGGATGAAAAGCTGAGTAAAAATGATGGAAGGATTAAAAAAAATGAAGAGCGGTGTGTCGGGGGATGTCCTTTGAATAATAAAGGCTGTCCAGAGCAAAGCAAGGCAGAAATTTGCATATACGTTTACTCTGAGTTTAGACTCTAGGTGTCGTTGTCAGTCCAGACATCAGTCACACTGTGATATTACTTTAACACACACAAACACGTACACTCATGGGTGCAGGGAGGCATGTCTTTTGTGTGAGTGTGTGTTTTCTAAATCGATCTAGATGACAGTTTACAGTGGAATAAGATGCAGTAAATCACATTCTTGAATAATTCTGAACATGTGATTTGATTGGCTGTTCACGGTTGACTAAAGCATACATAAGAGAGAAATGACTCCACAATGGAACTGCATATAATAAAATGCTTGGCATTTATTTTACTGTACTTTGTATCTTAAGCTCATACATTGTACTACAGTAAGAACAGATCACAGTCACATCTAAAGATCAGGATATCATTAAGACTTGGGGTGTTTTTCTGTACAGTAAGCAACCACCTAAAACACTGTTAACCACTGCGCCATACTAAAGCTAACTACACGCAAATACTAATTATTTAGCAACAAAACCCTTAAAGGAGTAGTTGACCTCAAAATGAAAATTCTGTCATCATTTATTCACCCTCATGGCATTTCATACCTGTATGACTTTCCTTCTTCTGCAGAACACAAAAGAAGATATTTTGAAGAATGTTGGTAACAGAAATCTATCGGTCCCTAATGACTTGCATTGGTTTTGTGCCCATACAATAGAAGTGAATGGCGACCTACGGTTTTTGGTTGCCAACGTTCTTCAAAATATCTTTTGTGTTTTGCGGAAAAAATAAAGTCATACAGGTTAAAATGAAAAGAATGTGAGTAAATGATGACAGAATTTTCATTTTGAGGGGAATGACTCCTTTAATAACAATATAGCAAAGCTTTGGCAACCGCCCCAACACATTACTACTATGGCAGCCTGTTTTGCATGGACAAGCAGCACATTTTCTTGACAATCTCGTGTATATAAAATAGGCCAAACTAATGCAAAATGTAATTATAGTTTATTTCACTGAGGTCTGTATAGACTTGCCCAGTTTACTGCACCGAGACACTGTAGCAGCCCTGACAAACAAGAAAGACTGAGTTACCGCCTCCAAAATAAAGATTACCACCTTATTCAGTAAACATTTATTTTCCCCTTCAAAATTACTACTCTTCACTGAGCATACTGCATGCATGTGTGTGTGCGTGTATGTGTGCGTTTTAGGAGGATTAATCCAGGATTCAATTAACTCCGCTGTGAAATCCAGCACCGGGGGAAATCAGTGTGTCTGAATAAACTCATCATGTCAAATGTCTCCATATAACTGTTGGGTAAACAACACACACACTTATAAGATGGAACTGGAAGTGTCATTGCCGGAGAACTTAGTTCACCTGCTTTATTATGTGATAATTTGAATGTATGGGACAGCAGAGGATAGAGAACATTTACACGTCTTAATGAATCTCCCGCATACAAAATCTTTTGCTGTTCAGGCATGTCTGAGTTACAGCCGAAAATCCATCTGTTGCTCCGTAGCATCCAATATAAATTTTAATTTTTAACAATTTTTTTTAAGAATTGGTTTTGCAGACCTAAAACCCCATCATGATAATGCTGACACACCAGGTTTATAGTATACTGTGCTGTATGTAGGACAGACAGAGCTAGCTGTTTTATGTTTGGAAGTCAGTCTCATACAAATAAAGCTACTGAACATTTCCACCACAGATTAAAAAAAAATTCCACACAACCTAGTTTTTTGAACACATTTTGATTGATATACTAAAAATGCATTACCCTTTAAAGCAGTGGTTCTCAACCTTTTCATGGCCGCGCCCCCTGTAAACCCATTTTAAGAACTGGCGCCACCCCATACTGTACATTGAGGATAGATAAGATAATGTGCAAAATATGTTAGATATATAAACTATGTATAAAGAAGCAAAAAATACCTGTATATGACAGATTTTATCTCAAGAGATCAGATTATAAAAGTAACAACCCTGCTGATAAAACCAAAGAAACCATCACAGAAATGAATGGTTTCCATTAAAATACCATTGTGAACCATTAGCTTCTTGCATTAAAACCATTACAAAATTGTAGTGTTTTGGGCATTATTCCAAAAGGATTAATCTGCCAGATCACGAGAACAGTGCGCGTTTCATGATTTTAACACGAGCGAGAGTTTATTCGCAGTTTATAATAGCCTACAGATGCGGTGTGGTGTCATTTTCCTGTCGAAAATAGCTTTTTACATCTTTAATAACTGTCAACAGCTTTAAACAGCCGTCCAAGTTCAGAAATACATGAAAGGGCACTTTATTTACACGCCACTCCCTTCACGCGCACTCTGAACTCATCGGGAGAGAGAGAGACTTGCGCTTATTCTAAAATTACAGTCTGAAAGACAAACATACTTATATGATCTACCTGCAGAGGTGTAAAGAGTACCTGAAAACCATACTAAAGTAAAAGTACAGATACCTTGCAGTGAAAATTACTCCATTACAAGTTACAAGTCACCAATTCCAAAACGACTTCAGTACAAGTCTTCGAGTATCTGATTTTAACAGAGTATTTGACTCATACTGAATGTAGGCTCAAAGCAGCACTAGTCCTCAACACTTAAGAGACACGTCAGTGAAAAACAAGAAACAGTCGATTCGTGAGGAGAGCAATCGCATTTATTTTCTTAAATCATAATAAGACTGAACACCTCAAAATTGCAACAAATCATGGTCGACACCATAACCTACATCCATTACAAACACCCAAGTCTCATTTAAGCTCAAGTGCTCATAAGTAAGCCAACGTTCTTCAAAAAGGTCTCTTCAATATAACGGATAAATAAAATAATGTTAGGTAAAATTAAAAAGTCAAAGCCAGCGATTGTCAACTACCTGATAATGCACTCGTATTCACATAAAGTAAGGGCAAAATTCACAAGTACCTTCAATGCCCTTTAAATGGCAATATTAATTCTTCTGTAGCAAAAATAAACTGCTGCAAAAAAAGATAGGTGCCATGCAAAATGTAATGTGTAATTGCATTAGTCATTACAAATGTAGTGGAGTAAAGAGTACATATACTTGTTCAAAAATGTAGTCAAGTAGAGAGTAAAAGTTGCTAATATCTTTAATACTCAGTACAACTACAAAGTAGCCAAAAATTTACTTAAGTACAGTAACTAAGTACATTTACGCCAATACTTTACACCACTGTCTACCTGTTTCTTAAGATGATGTAGAGGTAATTGCTGCTGCTTCCTGAGTGGACGTTTGCCTACTTTGTAGATATTAAGCTTTTGTGCGCAGCCTAAAATTGCACTATGTGCATGACCTACAATGAGTCCGCGCGGCCGCTCACGTGTGCAGCTTCAGACGGAACATTGCCCTCCGTCAATTTGCAATCGCGTTCCTCCGTGCATTTGCGATTGAGTTCCAAAGTTTGGGGCTTCGGGGAACCGTCACGCCCCACCTGCAGTACCTCTGCACCCCCTGGTTGAGAACTACTGCTTTAAAGGGATAGTTCACCCCAAAATGAAAATTCTGTCATGAAAAAATCATTTACTCGCCCTCTTGTCATTTCAAATGATGGGACATAGGATTTGATTCTTCTGCAGAACACAAAGAATATATTTTGAAGAATATAGGTAACAAAAAACAATTGATACCCATTGACTTCTATTGTATGAACACAACATTAATGACAAACCAGCGTTTTGATGTTTGTTTTGTTGATTTTTGATATTAACATTATTCAAAATATCTTTTTGTGTGTACTGCAGAAGAAAGAAAGCCTATGTCCTATCAAGTTGTACTTAAAAACTAATAATCTCCACATGTTTGTGATAGATTAGGTTAGAAGTAGGTTTAAAGGGATAGTCCACCCAAATATAAAAAATCTGTCATCATTTACTCACCCCCGGGTTGTTCCAAACCTGTATAAATTTATTTGATGTGATGAACACAAAGGAAGATATTTGTAAGAATGTCAGTGACCAAACAGATCTCATCCCCCATATACTGCCGAAAATAAATTCTGGGAGTCAGTGGGGGATGAGATCTGTTTGGTTACTGACATCATTCCGAATATCTTTTCTTGTGTTTAGCAGAACACATACATTTTTACAGGTTTGGAACAATCTGAGGGTGAGTAAATGTTGGCATAATTTTCTTTTTAGGTGAACTATCCCTTTAAGGCATGCAAATCATCATTAGCCTCTTGAGAAAACAATGTCTGAGATGTCCTCACTGATAGTAAAACAAAGCTGGGGAATATGGTATCATAGCATAAAAAACAGCAGTGAAGACACGCACAAACACGCACAGTAATATTTTGGACCACTGCTATACCACAATAAAGGATGCATATCGCTCTGTCCACAGAGCAGCTTTAGGACTCTCTGAACACTGCCTGGTTCATCTTCTCCCAACATACAGACAAAAACTTAAATCTGCTAAGCCAGTAGTAAGGACTGTAAAGAGATGGACGAACGAAGCAGAGCGGGCCTTAAAAGCCTGCTTCGACTGCACTGATTGGAGTATTTTTGAAGCTGCTGCCACTGATCTGGACGAGCTCACAGAGACTGTAACATCATACATGAGTTTCTGTGAGGACATGTGCATTCCTACCAGGACATATGTAACATATAACAACGACAAACCATGGTTCACACCAAAACTCAGACAGCTTCGCCAGGCCAAAGAGGATGCCTACAGGAGTGGGGACAGAATCTTGTACAATCAGGCCAAGAACACACTGACAAAGGAAATTAGAGTGGCTAAGAAGAGCTACTCTAAAAAGCTGGAAAACCAGTTTTCAGCAAACGACCCTGTCTCGGTGTGGAAAGGCCTGAAAGACATTATAAACTACAAGACACCACCCCCAGCACTGAGGCAAATCAACAGCTTGCTGATGACCTCAATGAGTTTTACTGTAGATTTTAAACCCCCGGTCTCACACCCCACACTGACCACCTCTCTACACAACCATCAACACCTCCAGCTACCCCCCTCTCCTCCCCTTCTGCACTTCAGATAAGTGAAGATAATGTGCGTCAGGTCTATAGGAAACAAAAGAGAAGGAAAGCACCAGGCCTAGACGGTGTTTCACCAGCCTGTCTGAAATCCTGTGCTGACCAGCTGGCCCCGATTTTTTCACAGATCTTCAACTGGAGCTGTGCAAAGTCCCTTCCTGCTTCAAACGCTCCACCATTATTCCCATCCCAAAGAAATTCAAAATCACGTTGCCTTAACATCTGTGGCCATGAAGTCATTTGAAAGACTGGTGTTGGCTAACCTGAAAGACATCACGGGACCTTTACTGTACCCCCCTTCAGTTTGCTTACCGACCAAACAGGTCTGTGGATGATGAAGTCAACATGGGACTGCCGTATTACCCTACAACATCTGGACAGACCAGGGAATTATGCAAGGATCCTGTTTGTGGACTTCAGTTCAGCCTTTAACACCATCGTCCCAACACTCCTCCAGACCAAACTAAACCACCTCTCTGTTCCTAGTTCTGCCTGTCAATGGATCACCAGCTTTCTGACAGACAGGCAACAGCTAGTTAGAATTGGTAAATTCACATCCAACAGCCGTACCATCAGCACCGGTGCCCCCCAGGGATGTGTGCTATCCCCACTGCTCTTCTCCCTGTACACCAACGACTGCACCTCTACTGACCCTCTGACAAGCTCCTGAAGTTCGCAGACGAAACTACAGTTATTGACCTCATCCAGGACGGTGACGAGTCTGCTTACAGAAGTGAGGTTGAGCAGCTGGCTGTCTGGTGCAGTCATAACAACCTGGAGCTTAACACCTTAAAAACAGTGGAGATGATAGTGGAAATACCCAGACACTCCCCCAACTCACCATCATGAACAGCACTGTGGCCGCAGTAGAGTCATTCAGGTTCCTGGGCACCACCATCTCACAGGACCTAAAGTGGGACATTCACATTGACTATATTGTCAAAAAGGCCCAGCAAAGGCTGTACTTCCTTCTCCAGCTGAGGAAGTTCAACCTGCCACAGGAGCTGCTCTTACAGTTGTACTCAGCTGTCATTGAATCCGTCCTCTGTACTTCCATAACTGTCTGGTTTGGCTCAGCTGCAAAAACTGACATCCGAAGACTACAACGGATAGTCCGGACTGCTTAGCAAATCACTGGCACAACCCTCCCCAATCTACAAGAACTGTACTCATCCAGAGTGAGTAAAAGAACTCGCAAAATCAATCTGGACCCCTCACACACCACACACTACAGAGCACTGAGCACCAAAACAGTCAGACATAGGAAAAGTTTCTTCCCTCAGGCCATCTACCTCTTGAACAGTTAAATGTTCTACTGTGCAATAAAAACATGTGCAATACACAACTATATACTCATATTTATTATACATATGTTGTTGATATAATATTCAGCTATCCACATATCTCTGCATAACTTGTATATAACAGTATAATTTGTATATAGCACATCTGTACATCCAATATACTGCCTATTGTCCTTTTGTATAACATTGTCATTTCTGTCAAATGTGTATTATCTCTCACATATTTATTTTTTACATTTTGTTACCTGTGCCTTGTCACTTTTTTAACCTGTATGTGCACTGGAAGCTTCTGTCACTAAGACAAATTCCTTGTGTGTCGAAGCACACTTGGCAATAAAGCTCTTTCTGATTCTGATTCTGACACATCCTGCCCAAAAACAGGATTTTGGCCTGTATTCTAAGACTTGGATGTGAAATAATGTCCCTGATAAGTGTGAAATTGCATATGTTTCTTTTCGTTTCAGTACAATTTTCTCTTTGTCTTTCTCTCTCCTTCATACTGTCACCTTCCCTTTTCCTCTCTCGCTTTTCTGTCATTACTCTATTTCTGTGCTATTGCTTTTAATAGGAAGAACAAAGAAAACGCCCTCTAGATATGCATTTGATGTGGAACTTGAAAAGTTCCCTTTATAAGTAACAGTTTTGTGATATCTTGAAAATCAATAGTACTTTATTGTTTTATGCAAATGTGAGGCTGCATGCATGTGTCTGCGTGTATATGCGTTCATCATATTTATAGCTACAGGCCTCTGCTTTAAACCTGCGGGAAAGCCCTCTGTGGAGAGTTTTTCTTATTTTGTTCGTTAATGGAAATGCTTGCTTCATGGTGTGAATTTAACTCGCTTGTTGAGAACGGGCCAAATAAATGCGTACGCTTGAACATCTGTGTTAAAGTAGATATGCTGTAGATGAGTGGCGCTTAAGAATCACAGGCTGCTGGTATGATCCTCGGTGGGTAGATGTTGTGCACTCAACCACTACACAAATATCCATACTGCCCATTTGCCATCGGGCCCTTGAGCAAGGCACTTTATCATGAGGGTCCTCCAGTGGGACGTTCCCTGTGATTGGGGTATATATCATTTAAGATCTAAAGTCTATTAAATGACAAGTAACAAATACACATGATCCTGCAGAGCTTGCATTTGTCACATGTATTATTAAGTCATAATTTAAAGGGGCTATTATGTACACTAGTTGTAACATTGTCTCAAAACGTGTTTTTCCTCATTGCAATCTTGTTTTTTTTTGCATGACCATTTTTACTTGCAACTTTAAATAGACATGAACGCAAACAGTTTTTGCAACCAGATTGTGTAGTAACAACATTCGCCAGCGGGGGCTGACTGGAGCAGCCAAGCCTTACCCTGTGTCCTAATTTGCATACTATCTGTCCTAAATAATATTAGAAATAAGAATGATTATGTCCCAAATCATAGTATGTTGAAACAAGTATTCTTAAAGTACTCGGATGGTCTACTATTTCCAGTTTTTAATTTAGAAGTTTTTCATCTTCCGCATCGTATGGCCTTTTTCTTGGTTGCACTGAAGTGCCATGTCAACTGCACCGATTGTGTAAAGATTTACTTTAAGACTGTGTGTGACAATACGTGCGTGAAAGAGAGTGAGATAAAGAAAGTTTTCCATACTATATATCACATAGGGCATGTGTGGGTACACGTACGTTGGGGGTCAGGTCTAGTTCAATGTTCTGCATGTCCTCCACGTTTTTTATCTATTACTTGGTCAGTATGGAAGATCAACCCTAACATTTCAATATCACACAGATACCATACTTCACTCTGTGTGCAGAGATCGATAAGAAGATCGCCCCTCATGCCCTATTCCTTTGGATATAGTCAATCCGAGCAGTCAAGGTGCAGAGAAATGCATGTTTGAGCGTGTTGACCACTTAACTCTCACACACATCACATTAACATTGTTTATATCAGATGTGTACAGAATGTGCTTTTTTGATTTGTTTACTTATATATTTGGATATGTTTCACCGTGACAGTATTAAACTGACCATTGAAGCTAAAGGTATAGTGTCCCTTGTGGCAACTTTAATAATGCAATGTGTACTTGTGTATTCTGTGTTTCAAGAACACTACAGTCCATACACTTTCCCTAGCGTGTGCCACACACCTTCCCAAGCTTGTGTGAGTCTTCCACTATCTGTTGTGGCACCATAGTGGATTGATCCACTTCCAAAAGCATTTGGCAGATAAAGTTGTGTCTAATGTAGACTTCCCCATGAGAGAAACTGAACTGATCCTGAATCAGTTGCAGTTTGATCTCCGGAGGACCGGAGAGCAGGTGGAGTGTTATGAAACTGATCTCAGCAGAGCAGCAGAGTTGTTTGTTTGTAGACGGTGGCTTTGATGGTGGAACCTTTAATGGCTGAATGGGTCATGGGGGTAATATACGGAATAAAAGCCAGAGACAGATGATGGATGAATAGATACTGCATGAATAGAAGGGAGGGGAGAGAATATTAAAGGGGCAGAAGAAAGTAGAAGAAGGAGGGAAATGGAGAAAATGAGAACTCGATAAAACTTTCTGTCTGTCTGTCTGTCTGTCTCTATCTCTATCTCTATCTCTGTCTGTCTCTATCTATCTATCTATCTATCTATCTATCTATCTATCTATCTATCTATCTGTCTGTCTGTCTGTCTGTCTGTCTGTCTGTCTGTCTGTCTGTCTGTCTGTCTGTCTGTCTGTCTGTCTGTCTGTCATGTCTGATCTGTCTGTCTGTCCTATGTCTGTCTGTCCATCCACTCGCCTTTCTGTATTTCTACCTGTCTTACTACAGACAAGCATAACCCCTCACGTTCTCTTACTGTCTTTTTGTGTGCAGAATATTATAAAGGAATCTCTATAGCTGGCAGACGCAGTTTAAGAGGCTGAGTCAACGTAGAAATACAGCAAAGCGTTTCTGCTATGTTCTGTCTTTGTTTTCGCGAGTTCCTTGAACTTGTGCATTCAAAGAACTTACACGTATTTTGCGGAGAGTTTACATGTGTATTCATGGCTCAAACACATCGCATTGTGTGGATGAAGTGTGCGCGCACAGGCCATCTGTTGTTGGGCACTCTGTTGATGGGTGAATTGCAGACACAGCTGTTCGTAACTGTGTGCCACGCAGGGTGGTGCCCGCAATGAAATCACACAGCACCGTTGCTCTGCCCCCACTGGCTCATGCTGAGCTCACATCATGCCCGAATCTGTCCAGGGTGCCAGGGGCCCTGGTCCTGCCACAAATCTCTACCACCACCTATAACATGTGAGAGAAAAGACCACCATTAGAGACCCTGGCATTTAACCAGACATGCACACAAATACACAGCTGAGCTTCAAGTACACAAGTAGTGGAGTGTTGCCAAGATTAGCCATATTTTCATCAATCTGAACTCTTCACCCCTCTCTCTCTCTCTCTCTCTCTCTCTCTCTCTCTCTCTCTGTGTGTGTGCGCGTGTTTGCATGTTCATTCAACTCATTTTTGTACTGTAACTTCAGTAAAGCCACATCTGTGTTGTGCGTTAAAACATTTTCTCAATGTTTGTGCTTCGAGCGAATAGGTCTTCATAGTTAAAAAAACCCATTAGCAAAGAACCGGTAAAAGCATGTTCTCTCTGCTTTTGCGTCTGTCTGTCTGCCTGACCATCTTGTGTCATTTTTTAGCCTATTTTTGGCGATGCATCACTGAAAATTAAAGGAACAGGTGTCTCGCTTGTCTCCTAATTTCCTGATAGGTACAGACTCATTAGCTACTCAGAGGGAGAGAAGGTGATACATAGAAAGATAAACCAACAAACACACTATGAGTCACACCTCAAACAGCTCACACACACCATACCACGCTGCAACGATGCATGCATTTGCACCAGCCGCATGTACCCGGGCATCACACAATACTAATGATTCTCCGGTCTAGGGAAACGCTCTACCCTTGTGCACAGAGGGGGGGAAATGGGGAGAGCTTGATATGAATCCTCCCTGATAATGAGATGACAACATTTATCCATCTGTTGGTCACTATGTTAATGGTTGTCCCCCCTTGCATCTCCCCCATTTTTGTCATCCACTTCATCATTAGCATTCTTTTCCTCCTCCTCTTTTTGGTGTGATAGCAGACATCCCAGAATAGCAGACGGTGCATTCTCTCCGCTCTGTGATTCTTAACCCTTAGTCTGTTTTGCTCACTGTGGCTGTGTACAGGAAGTGCTTTTTTGTGCTTGTCATGTGATATTTGTAATAACTTGTTGACTTGTAGGAATGTTAGTGTCAGGTTTTTTGCATATCCAACTACTGTATATTTTGATTTATATTGATTTATATTTAAAGCATGGGTTACATCTGTTTTATCTACATTGTATAATTTGGCTTTCATGTTTCAGTATCAAAATTATTTGATCATTTACTCACCCTCAAGTCATTCGAAACTTGTATGACTTTCTGTCTTGTGCAGAACGCCAAAGAAGATATTTTGAAGAAAGCTGGTAACCACACAACTTAGGTCCCCATTGATTTCCATTATCTGGATACAAAACCACTGAGACGTTTCTCAAAATATCTTCTTTTGTGTTCCACAGAAGAAAAAGTCATATTGAGGTTTTGAATGGCACTAAGGTACATGAATAATGACAGTTTTTGGGTGAACTGTCTCTTTAAGTTCATATTTCTTTGGCAAAATCTATAAACCTTATGGGTCATACGGGTCAACTACTTGACTAGTTATTCAAAACCAACTAGTGAACCTTTGTGACCCATTCCTACTTACAGATAATCCAACACTAGAGGACGCAAGACTGAGGCGAGGTAAAGGATCAGCGAGATATAAAGGGATGGATGTTTTTGAGCCACTAAAATGCCTTCTTCCTTGGAAGGATTTGGTTCAGGATATGTGCTCTGGAGAATCAAGCTGCCGTCTCTGGTCTCAGTACTCTGGCAGACCTTTCATTTTGCATTCCGCCAATCACAGAGCTCACCAGAAAGCAGACGAGAGAGATGAGAGATGAACAGAGGAAAATGATATGCATATTTTAGCGTTCCTAACACTGGTGTTCTTTCATCTTCAAAACACGTAACATCTTCAACAAGAAATACGTACAGTCAAAGGCTTTCTGTACCCTCTCTAATACCTATTACGCAGATCTAACAACACTGGGAAGTAGAGAGAGAGATGGGCAGTGCAAGTACTTTCCTAGCTAATAGGGTAGTCTGTCATTTTGACTGGATGCTGAACAAGGGATGTCATACTTTGTTTGGTCAACAGAGGGCGCTGAAGCTACATTCATGGCAGCCGCCACAAAACACTCTGACTCACCTCTCCTTCCTCCTCCTCAACACCCATTAATCCCTCTTCCAACAAACCACCTCTTTTCTGACCTCAGATCAGGTTCCTTCTGTGTATACACATGCGGCGTGACCATGTGGTACAGAGAAGGGCCGATTCGAGGTCAGAGACGTTTTAACTGTAGAGTTGATCCTCACATGGATGTCTTGATGAAGCCACTGAGAGACTTTCAAAAACATTTTTTGAGTCAGTTGTTTGAGAGCACTAGGTCATGTGAACATGCCCTTTTTGCATTTCCTGTTACATTTGACTTCCAGGCACATAAATTCACACAAAGTAAACCATGCTACTAAAGAAACATGCAGCCAGCTTGATGGAGACGCTCACGGGGTGGATATATTGATGGATTCCAACAGGAATGTTTTCAGTTTTCCAATGCCCTTCCAAACGGAGACCAAATATGTTAGGAACGATCTGGCAACAATGAAGAAACACAAGCTCAATTTCTCCACAGTCTTTCATCTTTCATATTAGGCTAGATTTTTGGACTGGTTTTTGTACCCGAGGTGAAGATTTCCAGATGGACTTAAACAGTCATGATAAGTGTCACCTGAGCTTAACTTGAAAGGCCTTGGAATACAGCCACTACATGATCTGTTACAATTCGGTATTCTAATCCTGTATCAGTTTGCATTGGGTCAAACGCTGCACAAAATGAACTCTTACTTAGTAGTTTTTGTCATGTTTTGCAGTACAGATAAAAAAATCTTAAATCAAAATACATTTTCTTCAGAAGCAAAATGACTGTTAAAGGCATAGTTCAACCAAAAGTGAAAATTCTGTAATCATTTACTCACCCTCAAGTTGTTCCAAACCTGTATAAATTACTTTGTTCTGCTGAGAACAAAGGAATATATTTGGAAGAATGTTAGTAATTTTCGGTTCTGGGACATCATTGACTACCATAGAAGGAGAAATTACAATGGTGCCACAAAACTGTTTGCTTTCCTACATTCTTTAAAATATATGACAGAGAAAGTTCTAGCATGAAACTCTACATGGCGCAGTCCTAAACTAATCTGACATAATAACACGGCGCAGCTGATTGATTCCTTCCGTATCAGCAGCCAATGAGCTTGCTGCTCTATGTTTAAATCTCGGCTAGTGATTGTTGTAGCAGTGCAGCGCGTTTCAGAAACCCTCCTCCTTCCCCAGCTCCACTTTATAGATCTGCTACAAGGTAATCACGTAAACATTCGTGGTTTATTCTTATATGTTATATGTTTATATGTTATATGTGCATTCCTTATATGCACACAGCAGCGTATTGTGAATGTATTGGCAGTAGCAAGTCTTCGTACTTGCTCCGCTGCAGCAGAAGCAGCGTAGCAGATACATTTATAAATACATTTATATTTCATGTACACTACCATGCTAAAGTTGTCATGATAGAACTTCTTTTCTGTTCAACAGAACGAAAAAAATGTCTACAATATTTTTTTCTACTATGGTAGTCAATGGTGCCCCAGAACTGAAAATGACTAACATTCTTCTAAATATCTTTCTTTGTGGTAAACAGAACAAAGAAAATTATACAGGTTTGGAACAACTTGAGGGTGAGTAAATGATAACAGAATTTTCATTTTTGGGTGAACTATTCCTTTAAATTTTGTTTTCTTAAAATAAATAAATAACAATCAAAATTAAAATAGTTTAATAGCTGCCAATGGGGTATAAGAAAAAAGTAAGTACTTAATTTTGGTTAATTTTTCTTACCCCACTAGCAGATTTTTTGTGCTTGTTCTAAACGTAATTTTACTTATTTTTTATAAACAAGATTAAAATACACTGCAGACCAAGACAAAAAAATACTAAATAAGAAATCATTTTTTTCTGTGTATTTACTAAAAACAGCAATATGTTGGTTTATTTTTGGGTTTATTTTTGTACCAGGGTTAATTTTGTTGCAGTCAGTCTTTCTTCAATTTTGTTTGTTTTCATTTACATTTATTTACTAGTCAGACACTTTGTCTAAAGTGACAAATATAGGACCATTTAGCATTTTGCACAACAGTAGACATAACAACATACTGTATAGAGTCCACAAAACTGTTTTCAATTGAAATACAGTACAATTGAAGCTGTAAGATCCAATTGTTATTATTGGACTACCTCAGCCAAATTGATATAGGACAGGCCCAGCTGCTAAATTTAGAATGTGTTGATATTTATGAGCGGGTATATGCATGCTATTGGTTGTGCATGTATTGAATGACTTGACTTTGTAGCTTAGATTCCACAAATGTTTCTAGTGGAGGCTGGGGAAAGAGTTTTCACTACGTCTACAGTAGGTAAATAAAACACTTATCTCAAAAGAGCAAGCAATAAACAGTTTTTCCTTATGCGTCCCCTTTACATTTATTCTTTATGAGGAAACTTGAGTCGGGAAGAATGTGCAGAACCGGAATCTGTTGTTCAGGGCCATGCATGTCCAAAAAGAAATACAGTGGGATATCAGCGATATCCCCTCTCAAACCGACCCCAGGCCATAGAGATATAATTACAGATGGTACAGCAATGCCAGAGAGTGTAGAGAAAGAGAATGAAAGCGATAGAGGGAAAAAAACAACCATCGACAGAAAGAGAGATTATAAAGGCTAGCAGCCACATCACCTCCACAAGCCCTTTGGTGACATTTTATATCACAGACCAACAGTTTCAATCTTTCCGATTTATCCTTATTTTCCATTTCTCTTTTTCTCCGTATCTATTCCAGTTAGAGTTTGTTTAAACCACCTTCAAGGTCACTTCAATTTGACTTTTATTTTTTCAGAAGAAAGAAGAGGAATGTTCAGATGGGTTAAAAAGAAAACATGACTTTTGCCATTATGAAACTTCTATTGATCTCATCCTCAACACTGTTAGTGTCAAGTGCTTTATGTTGCAGGGCCAACTGTACATGTTTGCGTGTACATGTCTGGTTTTTGAGAGAAATGTTGGAAATGTGTCCTTACAAACCTGAAACAAGTGAAAATATTGTGAGCAACTTGTGAGGTAATGTAAAAGGGCTCTTACTATTGTAAAGCCTCATAAATCTTGTTGCTTCTTGCATCTGATGATTTTGTTACATGTAGGTTTCTGTGATATATTTTTAGGAGTAAAGAATTGTCAAGAACGTGGAGGTGAGACACGGACAGAGGACCCAAGTGCAGACAGCGGGTAAGGGGTGAACACAAACTTTAATAAATAATAAACAAAACGAAAACCACGTGGGGGTAAAACAACAAAGCACACGGGTATAAAACATGACATCAGGGACAAGGACCTAACTAGACCTAACCAGACTAAGACAACACTTGAATTAAATACAAAATAACTAAACTACACAGGCAAGACAGGAACTCACCACATTTGACACACACAATGAACCAGCACAGGACAGAGAACAAAGGGGCATTAAATAAAGGATCAAATCAAGAGGGGACTGGTCTGGGGCATGAACTAATAACGAGCACTAACGAGGAAAGGAGGGCAGGAACAATGAGGAGACCTGGAGAGAGTATGGCAAGCCATAAGGGCCAAAATTACCTTCTCCCCACATGAAACAAGAGGTTCTGCCATGGCTCTGCCACACGATCAAGAAAAGCAAGACAAGATGGGGCAGAACCATGACAAGAATAGTAAACATCATTATCTTAGTCCTTTCCTAATCTAGTATAATACGAATATGATACGATTGAAGTTTGTAAGTTTACGTTTGTATTCAAATATATTAAAAACTCAAAATTATAAAGAGTACAGATCACGATAGCCATCAGAACACGTCATAGACCAGACTTAAACCTGTGTCAGCCTGATGTAACCATCATCCAGCACATCTTGAAGGCACTTGAGAGTTTCAGAAAAATTCGTTTTCTGGCTTCTAAACACTTTTGGCTTTTTGAAGTTTAATCATCACTACCTACAACGGACGTTCTGCAAAACAAATTTTATGTTCCGCTAGTGAAAGAAACCCATTAGTTTCTTGACTTTCTTTTAAAATGATAGATGTGTCATCATTTGACTAAAGTAGTAAGTTCAGAGTTCCAAGTGAAAGTTCTGAAGGGCCGTACTCATTCAATCACAAAGCACATGGACGTCAAGCCAAACCTGTTTAGCATCATGGCTCTCAAAGATTATGTGAACAAGTGAACTCATGATTTGAAATTGCTTCTACAAAGAGAACATTGATATCTTAAGTCACCTTCAACTTATATTCCCCGTTTTGAGGCAAGGGCTTCATTTTTTTCTGGGATAGATGCGCACGTTCTGTATCTAAATAATGAGAAAGCTGTCAGAAACAATCACTTGGCAGGGGCACAGTCTGGTGGTCACTTCACTGGATAGACACACACACACACACACACACACACACACACACACACACACACACACACACACACACGCACACACACACACACACACACACACACGCACACGCACACGCACACGCACACACACACACACAGAGAGAGGCCTGAAGCATGATTCAGATGGGCATCAAAGGCTCAAAGCTGTCATGACAATTTAGCTTCATCTCACGATGGGCTAACATCCATTTTCGTCTCTTTCTCCATTTTTTCAGATTACATTCCGTATGTGAGAGAGAGAGAGAGAGAGAGAGAGAGAGAGGAAGTGTTGAGCATGAGAATGGACCTTTTACAAAACGGGCATCTTTTCTAGTTGGCTTATATGATATTAAAGGTCCAGCGTGTCATTTTTTGTAGGATCTATTGACAGAAATGCAATGTAATATACATAACTATGTGTGCAGAGGTGTATAAAGACCTTACATAATGAAGCGTTATGTTTGTATTATCTTAGAATGAGCTATTTCTGTTTACATACACCCATACCTGTCAACACTCCCGTTTTTCACACCCATCTCCCGCCACCCTCCTGTTTTGTTATTTCTCCCGTGAAACTCCCGTATTTCAGTTATTTCTCCTTCGAAACTGATCGGACCGACGGAACCGGAACCCTTCACGGAGTGGCTCTGTGGCTTGAGCCACTGCCCATTTGCCGTCACAGGCTGGCGCCCTTTGGTAGGCGAAATAGAACGGTAGCCAAAGTGGAGTAGAGAGGATTCACATCCCAGCGAAAAACTTTCCCGTTCTGTGACCATAAGCGGTTCTTGTAAATAATATGCAAAAACTGTTAAATCCATCCATGTAAATAAAAAATAAAAACATTCTGCTGACTAATAAACAAAGTTAAAACAACTGAACTACGGGACGCGTGAAGAGACAAACTGCTCGTGCTTTTTCAAACCGCGTTTAGATGCAAGTTATTTTATGTCTGATGTTGAGATCTCTGGCAAAATTTAAATGCTAAATTAAGATGTTACCTTGCAAATATACCATTCATGGATTCATGGCCCTGTGATCTGCATTAAACAGTCTCTTAGATTTACATTTAAGAATTTGACATGAAAATTATGTTATGTTAGATATAAAGTAATTCAAAGATTTAAAACGATTTATAACAGAGGGGTGCCCTATTTGCCCTGCACAAGCAACCCTAAAATGTCCATATTAATACACTGTCAAAGTTTGCATCAGCTGTTTAACCCTGAAATAATTTCTCACACACATGCATATGAAGGACACAAATGGCATCCGTTTTATAAGAAACATCTCAAAAACTGAGAAATAGAGCTGTCACATTTGCATTTTGATAGTTACATATTTCAGTCAAGGTGACACTTTGTGCCTTGAGATTTCCTCTCCTTTAGTCATGTTGAATGTGATTCTTCCCGTTTCAGTCAGCCAGAAGGATCTTTGTAATACGTTAGTTTCGCTCAGGCTCAAATGTCAGCCTTCAGTCTCTGGCTGCTTGTTTCAATCAAACACAAATGTCAGGCAGCGTGTTCGCACTTCCGTCCGTGCCTTTGGAAGTGAACAGCCGACTCTGGATCAACCCAAACCCATGCGCTATGAGAAGGGTGTGAGGGAAAGTCTCTCCTCTTTGTAGAGCACCACTCAAAGCCTCAGAGTTGTTTTTATCGGCGCTGTCCGACTCTTTTCTCCCTTTTCATCTTGCTTTTTTTTCTTTTTTGTTACTATCAACACGTCTCTACGCTCTTTCTCCTTCAGCTCTCTCTTCAGAGTCCTTCTTGATGTTCGGTGCTTCTTTTGAAGGCATTACAAACAAAATAACAGCGTGTGTGTGTGTTTTCTATCTCTTTATCTTTCTCCGGGAGAAATTCCTGAGGTCTTGTTCAATTGACTTGAGATCTCTGGCAAAGTTCAGGCGTTTGTGTCTTTTCTCTTGCTGACAGACCACAGAGCAAATCCCACACGCTTAGAAGCGAGAAAACCAAAGTCTTTGTAAACACCATTAACCTTGTTTTGGTAAAGACATGGGGCAAAAACAAAGCACAACTTCCTTTCCAGAAAATCGTTTTCTTTTCGTTCTGCTGCGCTGTCATGTTTTGCACTGATTACTCATAAGTGATCTTCACGTCTTCCAGGGCCGAGCTTAATTCAGCAAGACAGCTTCAGCGCCCTTGTTCTTCTGATCTTCTAAAACACAGCGAATGGGTGTAGAACCAAAACAGACACATTCTTGAAGTCTTACTGTATAATATTAAGTTCAATTTGCATTTATTTGTTCGGTTCACAAGTTTAAAAGCAGCTACATAACGTTCACAATATATGGAAAATTTGGCATTTTTTATATTTGGGTCAATGTAATGTATTTCAAGTGAAAGTGGGAGAAAAGCTGGAGGTGGGACTTGATCTATTCAAGAGATTGATTGGATATCAGATGAAAAAAAGTTATTAAAGTGATAGTCCACCCAAAAAGAAAATTCTGTCATCATTTACCCATTCTCTTATCATTCCAAACCTTTTTGACTACAAATATTTTGAAGTTCGTAACAGCGCCGGTACCCATTCACTTCTATTGTATGGACACAAAACCAATGCAAGTCAATGGATACCGTCGCTGTTTGGTTTCAAAACATTATTTAAAATATCTTATTTTGTGTTCTGCAGAAGAAAGACAGTCATACAGGTTTGAAATGACAAGAGGGTGAGTAAATGATGACAGATTTTTCATTTCTGGGTGGACCGTCACTATAAGTTTTGGTGAAAGATTATGGAGAACGATGTTTTTGCTGAAAATAAACACAGCCAATTTTGATTTCACATTCGTTCTATGATCAAATACCATATTTATCATCAAAACACACCGATCCATGATTGGATCCAACTTCTCCCCAGTTTGACGGGCTCTCACCTCTGTTATAGTAAATACGAATGAAATGGATTTATGAAAATGAGACTCGCTGTTTTCAATTGAATTCCTCTCTGAGTGTCGAAAATGAGGATGTAGATTGTTGTTGTCTCTGAGGATGCCCCTCACGGCCGGAATATGAAATTGGGTAGAGTGTCCGCACCCGCCCGTCCCTGCTCCGCTGCCGGTCATCTATTAGCTTTGATTACTCCTGCCTGGGTTGATGCGCGCCTGTTCGTCGGATAAGCCTGGCAGAATGCTGATGGTCTCCGTGGTGATTTGTTTGCATGGATTAAATGTCATCTTTAGATATATGTTATTACAGTCAGGCACTGGAGACATGGAGTTGCTCGCTTGAATTTTCATTCTCGCGCACACACACGGATGCAAACAGACAGACTGGTTAGGAAGCCAGAAAACAAGGGCGAAACACATGAATGCGCACCACACACACAAACACTTTCTGTGACATATGGTGTCATACTCAGTTTGTGTTTTGGGAGAAACAGTGTCCGCTTCTTGGAAGAAAGCAGACAGACTGGAAACCGAATATTGAGCTGAATTGTTTGGAGACAACAGGTAAACATGTACACGGTTTTTAAACACTAGCAGAACCAGAATCTTGATGTCGACCAGGAACTCTAAAAACTCCAAAAACTAGCTTAAAGTGAAAAAAGGAAAATGTACTCATCCTCTTGTTATTTCAAACCTGAATGACTTCTTTCTTCTGCAGAACACAGAAGATATTTTGAAGAATGTTGGTAACCGAACAATGGTGGTACCCATTCACTTCTATTGCATATAGACGGTTTCATCTTAACAACACAAACAAATGTTACTGTACATGTGCATTTTTGTGACCCAAACTTAACTTCCGGTACGCATTCACAAACAATAGAGTGCCTGTAGATTATTTCTGATAACAAGCAAAAGAAAAAAACTAAACTTGTTTCTCCGATATTTAGAATTTAGACTGCGATACCAAGCTCAGCCCCTAGATGTCAATGTACCATACGGTTTGTTTAAATGCAACCGAATACTGGACCCATTCAACAAATTGTTTATTTAATAAAATGAACATACAACAAAATTCAACAAATCGTAATTATACAGTAAAATAAAAATACTAATTAACATGAAAATAAATTAAATAAAAATAAATAGTTATATTATTAGACACTAGCCAAACACAAACCGGAAGTTAACTGGGGGTCAGGTGCGCGCGCGTCCGATGAAACGGCCTAAAGACTCAAAACCAATGTAAGTCAATGGGTACTGCCGTTGTTCAGTTACCAACATTGTTTAAAGCTGCCATAACACATGCAGTTTCTTCCAATCTCATATTAATCTTGAGTACCTATAGAGTAGTATTGCATTCGTATCTACGAAGAGTATTTGGTTTGATCACATTTATAAAAGATCGATACAGCTGTACGATTATTTCCGGAAAAATACAACCTCCTGGGGGTGTGCGGGAGGGGGAGGAACTAAATCACGAGCACACAATAGCCTACATCATCGCATTATCCCTGCATAACTATTGATTCACTATAAGTTTGTGTTGTTTACATTATGCACGTACACGCCGATTGCGAACAAAACACAGACATATGACTTAGTCTCACTTACCGCATGCGGTTCATGTCCGGCATCTTTTAGCGCTGGGACCACTCCATCTATCAGTTTCAAACTACCCACAAATCCAGAGTTATATCCACCATTTATATAACATCCATCACTGAAATGCCGTGAACAAAGAGACACACCTAAATAAGCCGCAGCTGCAGGCCCACAGCGCAGTCAATCTTGATGGTAAGCGGGTCTCGCTCGTCGGTTGGTGCGCAGAGGTGGGTAGAGTAGCCAAAATCTTTACTCAAGTAAAAGTACAAGTAACTAGAGAAATTGTTACTCAAGTAAAAGTCACTATTTTAAAAATTACTTGAGTAAAAGTAAAAAAGTATGCAATGAAAAAACTACTCAAGTAGTTAGTTACTTAGTTACTTTGTATCAGATTATATAGGCCTACTAAATAAAATTAATATTAACGCCAATATTTTAATATTACATTTTAATCAATATTTTTAATTATCATAAGCAGATATCTTTGCAATATACTAGAGAGACAGATTAAAGAATTTTAAAGAAGAAGAGACAAGCATTTCTGTAAATTTCATCTAGTCCTGATGTCAATGTAGTTTACACAACTTATTTAGAATAATAGACCATGTCAAACTAAAGCATGAACTAAACTCAGAGCATTTCCTGAGATGATCTAGAACATCTGCAGTGCTCTCTTAAATGAAATACACATTTTTGAACAAAGCTCATGTTTTCTCGTGTTGTGTCACGTGTGTGTTGTGAAACGCTCTTACTTGTAAACAAACAGTAAACAGTGAACCACACGCCCATCAACAAGTTTTCTTCCTTCTGTTCTTCAAATGTATATTTCTGCAAGCCCACGTCTCTGTGTCTGACAGGTAACGTGCATGTTGCTGTGTCTGACGAACAGGTCGCGCGGGTGCGCGCATATGGCGGGCAATTATCATTGCTGGCAAACAATATGACACATTTGCAGTTTTGATTGTATAGATATAGATTCATATCCACTTCATCCAACGCTCTCTGTGTTCTGCGTGTTCTTAAGTTTCGCGCTACGAGGAGTGAGTAATCCTGCTTCAGATGATTCAGATCGTGCTGCGAACTGAACAAATCATTTGAACTGATTCATTAGCCTATTCAAGTTGTTTTGCCCATTGTTCAATTAATGCTTTCAAAAGAATCGACTCAAAAGAATCGATCACTCGGGAATGCCCGTAAAAAGAGACGACAACCTTGAAATAAACAACGCGTTTTAAAAAGCATATTTTAAAATGAAGGAACGAAGGAACGTCACGCAATGTAAGTTATGTAACGAAGTAAAAGTACAGATTTTCTATTAGAAATGTACTCAAGTAAGAGTAAAAGTACACACTTTTAATTTTACTTAAAAAGTACATATTTTCCAAAATGTTACTCAAGTAAATGTAACGAAGTAAATGTAGCGCGTTACTACCCACCTCTGTTGGTGCGTGGCCGGGCTATTTCTTTCGCCTTGCCGTGCTATTCCCGGGAGAATTGCCCAATAAAAGGAACAAGATCCCTGTTATGAAACGGGGATCCAGACTTATAAAACACTTTCCGAAACAAGTTGGAGTGCTGGGGGGCTGTATCAAGCACCGAAATACTACGTCATACATCCAACTCGTTTCTTGACAAGTTGACCATGTTAACCATGAGAACCCTGCATGTTTAACATTGTAAATAAGTCAGAATGCATGATACACTGTTGCATACCCCCTTTAAAATATCTTGTGTTCTGTGGAAGAAATTAAGTTATACAGAGTTGAAATGACAAGAGGGTGAGTAGTGTAAATGATGACAGAATTTTCATTTTGGGGTGAATTATCCCTTTAAGCTGAAGCACACTGTGTGATTTTTAAATAGTCCTTTACGATTGTTGATTAACAGATTTATTTACTGACCTATCTAAGCTCAGTTTTTGACATTTGAGATCTGTTCTAAAAATCTAATGTTGATTTTTGAGATATGATATCTGATATTTAGGAGACACAAGCAAACCTTTCAATTCGCCCTCCATTTAATCTCATTGCTGTCTAGGAGAAACAATTGAGACATTAACACGGTCTCATCTGTCATTTTACTGTCTTATGACCCAGCACCGAGTGTGACAGCCTCCGTATAATCATTTGAAGATTTCGTACACATGAGCTCCTTGACACACTTTCCAGTTTCTCCCAAGAGCTCTGCGCCTCCTCTGATGATTTCATACCCAGAATCTTCCTCTTTATCTGTGATTACCCTGCAGTAGCTGATTATATTAGGATTTCATTGATTACCTCCTACACCGTCACCATTAGCTCATTTACGTGTTGGTTATTATTCGCTTTGCATTACCTTGACTGTGACCTTCGTATATCTGTGTATGTGCGTATCATCGGCGGGTATCTCGATAATGTGGGTTTTATCGTCCTTCCTCTGTGACTGCGAGAGCCCCCTCCTCTCCTGTTATTGAATTTTCCAGAAACCTTCCTGAAAGAAAGTGATAATAAGTCTAAAACTCTCCCTCGTGGACTGCCTGCATACCCAAAATAGATTTGTAATACTCTTATTAACTCCCATTGTGTTCGCAAAAACGCACAGCCTCGATAGGATTGGATCTCAGCAGCATGTTGTTCCGACAGTTGTTTGTGAGGATATTCTACCCTGAGGCTGTGACTTACTATTTGGTTGATTGTCAAGAATGAATGTATATTATTATTGATCGCAGTTTAATGTGACTGATTTAAATAGACCTTGCATTCAATTTAAAAGTCAAAAGACCTTTTTTAGAATATTAATGAAAAGGGAGAAGCTGGAAAAAACTGGTTCAGTCTCTCCAAAGGAACCATGTGAAAGTCTTCAAGAGAAGGAATAGACCAGAACTAACCTTTAGATCTAACCCTCTTAGGAAGACCAGTTGCCCACTTACTAGAGAGAGAGAGAGAGAGAGAGAGAGAAAGTAAGGCAGCTCTGGGATCACTGTGGGGCGTGAAGTTTGACGGCCATCTTAACGTCCCCATTCCACGGCATATCAAACGAAACTCTTAAGAATGGTCCATTACCACAGTGTCCCACCACAGCACATCAAAGGCCACTTTCCCCAGTACCATCCACAGTTCCCTTCAGCTACGACTGCCATCAGTGCTGTCACCCCTATCGTGTGGAACTAACGCATTAAACACATTTCTTTGTTCTGATAAACACAGAGAAATATATTTGGAAGAATGTTTGTAACCAAACAGTTCTTGGCCACCATTGACTACCATAGTAGGAAAAGATTCTTTGTTCTGTTGAACACAAAAGTAGACATTTTGAAGAATGTAGGACAGCAAACGGTTCTGGGGCACTTTTGACTGCCATTGTAATTTTTTGTAAACCATAATAATCTTGAAGTAAACTGAGATATAGGAGAAAGCAAACCTTTCCATCTGCTCTCCATGTTATCCCATTGCTCCATACAAGACACAATTGAGATATTACCAAGATCTTATCTGTGATTTTACTATCTTATGCTCCACCATCCAGGGCATTTGTCTTCTCAGACGTACAGTAAGCAAATCGTCAATTTAACTACCATTTACTTTTGTTGCTGTCTATTAATTGATATATTAAGATCTCATGTGTAATTTCACTTATATGCAAGTATCCAGGGAGCATGAAACCATTTGTCTCAGTTGTCTCACCTCATTTTTATTTCTCCCAAGAATATTTTAGACAATGTTGATACAGTACGTCAGGGGTCTCCAACACATTGCCCGCGAGCTACTAGTAGCTCATGGCCTGATTGGAGGTAGCTCACCAAGAAGTACATCAGAGTGAGCTGATATAGACAGGTGTCCCACCCCCTCCAATTCAAATAAATGATTTGTTTTGCAATATCGGCCATGAGGTCATTTTAATGATTTCCTTTACTTGCAGTAAATACCGCTCAGCGTTAAACAAAGTTAGTAAGAGTCCTATGCAGGCTCAACACGCAGATTAGGTTTCATTTTGTGTGAAAATATGACGGAAGGCATGTGCGACACCTGTTGTCAAACAGTGGAGTTACATTGTCATAATATCCGAAGTGTTGAGAATTAGCTCAACTGTAGAACTGTTATGGAGAAGATAAAATATCATTTAATAGGCTGAAATGTAAGGTTTGTCGTTTTATAAAACTTTTTTGGTCCAAACTTTATTTGAACATGTTGTACATGTCAGATAACATGTTATGGGTGTTTTTGTTAGTTTTAAATCCGGCCATCTCTTTGAATGTTCTTATTTCAATGTTTATGCAAACAAAAAGTGCATAGTGCTCTTACTTTTGTTGATTTTGGACAGTAAACGTGGTGAGATGATTTCAGTGTGTTTATCATTTTTTTGCACATTTTAACATTAACAGTATTGTAGGCCTATAACATGGGCAGCCACTTTCGTTTTTAAAAAAGGTTGGAAACCCCTGCAATACATCAATGAAACAGCACTCAATAAAGTATCTTAAAATTTGAAAGAGCAACCTGGTAGCAAAGCATTTTCTTTTATATAGCTTAGTAACAGTGCATGATTTTAGAAACACGTATAGATGTGCGAGGGGACGAACTCTGCCATCTGGATCTGACTGAGGAAGTGCAGCCTATTACTAGCGGTTACATCATTACACAGGGCCAACGCATACACATGCATGCCGCCCCTGTGCTCAATGAATAAAACGAGAGTGTTTGGTGAATAAAATTCAGCTTCAATTAGAGGAAGCAGGGTTCCTCTTAGACTCTCAGCTGTACAAATATGCAGCAAGAGAAAAGCCTGTGAGAGCAAAAGAGAGAGAGAGAGATTGTAAAAAATGGAAAAGCGAGAAAACACTTGTAATTGCTCATGAGCTCATGTTCAGAAAAGCGGGTTTGCTTGTACTAGAAATTATTGGGACTTGTTGTTTTGCTTGAAAAGGAAAATCAAGAAAACATGTTTTCTGCTGAAACTAGCCCGCAATTTATAACATTTCCATATTTACGGTGTTAACTGTGTTTGCTTACAGTGCTGTTGACCTGACGCGTGTAGGTCCAGATTCACATCCAGTCAGGGCTCAGACACAGCATTGGGTAAACAGAATCGTGTTTTAGTATTCTGGAGGACATGTCCACCCCTGCCACGCGCTCTCTCTCTTTCTCTCTCTTGCCATCTCTGCAGGGAAGCTAAGCAGTTAGCGGTTAAACAGGCACAAAGACACCCAGCTGGCAGAATGTTCAGACAGCGAGGTGAGAAGCGAAGGCGGGAGTGGAGGTGCGTGGCAGGTGAGGATCGGGTTGTAATTGGAAACAGAGGAACACAGATGAAAAAGGTGTGATGGAGAAGAAATGGATGCTGTGAATGTGTTCTCTTTAATATCTCCGTTGTTTCTCCTAGATAACAATCAGATGGCGAGCAAATGATGCTCTGCTTGTCAAATATTTCTAAATATTCAGAAGCAAAGCAGACCTGGTCTGAAACTTCTCAGATCTGCGATAAACGTATGTGAACTAGTGTAGCTCAGTTAGTACGGTCTTCGGTTTGATTTCCTTAAACACACATACACATAAAATATATAAATGCACTGTAAGTCACTTTGGATACAATTGTGTGCCAAATGTAAATGAACTTAAATATTTCTTGTAAAATTTGTATCAAGACCCAAATGACCTAATATATTTCTGCAGTATATATTTATCACTGGAAATATTAAAAGGTTGTTGGGTCACAGTTTGGCTTTTAGGTTTTATCAGAAACACCGAGGCCAAAGGTGATGCTTACATGAAACATCAGATCTCCATAAAATCTCCTGAGCTGTCATGGAGCAACTTCTGAGCAATGAAAGCTTCCCTTGATATGAATAGAGAATGAGCAATAGAAAAAAGAAGGAAAGAATAAGGCATTAGCCGAGGATCAAAGTGTGTTAGGGAGAAAACGCACTAGAGGCAGAAACAGCAGGAAGAAAGAGGGTATTAAGTGCGACTAAGGGTCCGTGAGTGAGAGATGCAGGGAGGAAGTGGGAGAGAGAGGCTGAGGAAACCGGCATGAGATGCTTGTTTGACTGGAAAGGTGGAGGAGAGCTGATTTGAGGGCATAAGGATGGGCTTAGCACAGCTGAGCTCCTAGAGCCTCGTGTCTAAGGCAGAATAGAGGATTCCTGGAGTTTCACTTTAATTCCATTAACACAGAACCATCAGAGCCAAGATGGAGCCGTCCGCCAGGGAGAACTAAACCTCCTCTAGGCTCAATCTCTCTCTGTCTTTTTGTGTCACATCCACACGCCAGACCAATACATAATGTGTGTTTAAGTGCGTTTCTCGTACGTGCTGTGGATAAACGTAGAAAATGATGCCAACTGGTCGCTCGGGTTTGCTAAAACGAGTGCAAAGCTGTTCGCGGGAATGCACTTAAAGTACAGTTTGTACTTTAGTGTTAAGGTCTTTGCACATACAGTCCGAAATTTTCGTATGCGTTTTTCGTATTTGGCTCTTGTTTGTACGGTGTCTCTGAATTGTTAAAAAAGGCCACTCAAAATGCTTGACGGATGCGAAAAACGCAGAAAATCGAACCCGGTCCGAGGCAGTGTGTGTGATTGACACAACGTGAGGTCGTATTTATTTTTTAACGTGCGTAAATTTCGGACGCAAATTTCGGACTCAATGTGCAATGGGCTTTACTGTTACGACAGCAGCACAAAGGTCATGTGTTTGATTCCAATAGAACACACATACTGATAAAATGGATACATTGAAAGTGCTTGTTTGCCAAATGCATAAATGCCATGTGACCAGTCTCTCATTTCACACGTTTTAAGTGCCCTTCAAAATGGTAATTAGGGAAATAATTGAAGGAAAAACGTATACCTGTCTATTATAACCCATTGTATTACCTGCATAATGTGTGTGCATGTGTGTGCATGTGTGTGTGTGTGCGTGTGCGCGCGTGTGTGTGCGTGTGCGTGTGTGTGTGTGTAGTATCTGCCATAATTGTAAGGGACTGTGATCAGAGGTAATCTTCGCTTCTAGCTACTGTAACTGCTCTGTCAGGTAACAGCCCCCCACTGACAAAACCTCTTTCTTTTCTTTCTCTACCGTCTGCTATTTTAGTCTTCTCTATTGATTAGCACTCCCCTGCTTCACAATTTCTCTCTACCTGTATTATTTTTACTGTCACATTCTCTTTGTTGTATGAAGAACTGTCACTCACTTTTATGTCATACATTTTTTCCTCACTTCCTGTCTTTGTGCCACTCTCTCTCTCTCTCTCTCTCTCTCTCTCTCTCTCTCTCTCTTTCCATCTGTGATGAGTGAAATAATCAGTGGTTGCTTTGGGCATACCCTGAGTTTGACTGGCAGTTTTGTCTGGTCAGCACTCAGAGCGCCGGGCTGTAACTAACACCCTGGGTCTGTGTGCACACTTACAGTCGGTTAACTAGTTAGTTTAAGGAAACTGCTCGGGGCGAGATCAATACATGCATGCATGCCGTGTGTAATACACACATCTATATATACACTATATACACTTTAGTTTTGTGCCATGCCTTCAGCTCTTTACCCTCCTTATTACCTGGAGAATTTCTTTTCTCTTTATCTGTCTTTTACGTTCTCTCTCTGATCCCGTTTAACAGTCGAAGTCCATATCTGAACTCCTCCCAGAGAGCCACAGAGCCACATGAGATTGAGAATTAAAAGTAATGTAGAGAGTGTGAAAGCCATATAAATACTGTAGAATCATACAGAAGAGAGAAATAAAGATATACTGTTGGATAATAGAGAGGTAGAAAAAGAGAGAGAGAAGTAGAAGTGCCTGCTACGCTCCAGAATCAACATGTTTTTTAAGCAGGATTTGCGAAATAGGACACAAACTGAATGCTTGATGTCCCCGGAGCCCGGATTTGCCAGAATCACAGAGACGGGACAAAAATGGCGTCCAGAATGCACACGGGGGACAGAATATTCCAAGTTGACAAAAACACACGTTCATCCACATATGCGCGTACACATCGGGGACATCATGTTCGAACAACATCAAACACACTTTCCTCCATACATACTAATCATCCATTTCAATGAAAATGAGAGGAGACGCTGTGATAGAGAGCGAGAGATTTGCATAAAACTGTGGAAGCACACAGCGAAATGAAGGATGGGACGGAAATGAGACGCCGTGCCAGAGGAACCATATTTACATTTAAAGCATTTAGCTTGGCACTTAGCACACAAATGATTACTGTCAGGACTCTTAGCGTTGATGCATAACCGCCAGGACCTGATTCTGCAAAGGTGCCTGGATTTTTCAGGCCGCAGGTAACGTCATCCGTCTGGCGCAGATTATCTGCAGACGCCAAGATGATTATATATGTTTGCTTCGGCTTAAAGAGAGACATCATCATCGTGATTATTTTACAAATATCATCGACGTGCGAAATGAATCAGACTAGGCAATAAAATATGGAGAAGCCTATAGCTCCATTAGTGAAAGTCATGACGCGTTTAATTCATTCTTGTGTGATACTGCTGGCTCGCATTCTAGTTGCTTATATATGAGTCTATCCGGTCTACAGTTACCACGGCATAGTGACTAAGTTAATCACACAGCAGCAAATGACTCTAATCAGCGACAGCAGGACAAATTGTGCATTCACAGTATAGCTCACACTTGTCTGTGCGTTTAATGGCACACATATATTCTGCTTATCTTCTGCCTCCTCTATGACTGCATTCACTGTAGGGGAAAAGCCTATTCTTGCCAGGAATATATTTTGGCTTGAAAAATGAGTGGCATTGATTTAAAACTGTAGCAGACTTTATCTTTGCACACTTTGATCCATGACAGTTAGATTTCAATGTCTTCAGTTTTTCCGTGTCAATGTCAAAGCCAAAGTTATGCCAGGCCAATGTTCAAAGCACCACAAAGCCAAATGATAGTTTTCTCTTTATATTAAAAATGAAAAAGAATGAGGAATTTCATCGTACTAGGGACATCAATTTTATCACATTTTCACACCCTTAAATATGATGATGAACAAAGCAAACTGTGATTGGCTGCTTTACATGTCAGTCAGATGGCCTCTTGGCCAGTCCTTTATCAATAAAAGCTGCTATGAAGAAGGGTTGCCACAATACCATAAATATTTTTATTACAATACCAAGTATCACCATACTGTGGTAATTCATAATTCAAAAACGGAACTAAAATTTCAATCTAATTGAAATTTCCTCTGGCTACTTTAATGAGAATAAATGCGAAAAACTCAAGACCAGTCGTGCAGTTATGATTGCATAAAGCAACCCATAATAGTAAACGTCAATATTTACTATAGTAAAAGTCATGTGAGAACTTATTCTACATGTGACATATTTCATCTATACAGCAACAAAATCAACCAAATGGAAACGTCCTCACAATATACAGTACATTGCGTTAAAAATAGGATCTCAGTGCTGGAAAAAATGAATTGATATGCTCACTTTTAAATGTGAAACTGGCCAGTAGGTGGAAAAACTTTTAACCGAGTCACTAAATCTTTCAACCAATAGGGAGGCTCAGAGATGACGTATTTTTGTACGCAAAACCCGGAAACGAGTTAGCATTTTAGGACTTCTGGTTCCATCGCTCCAAAGTCTGGGTTTTTATGAATGGGTTTTTGGTAAATTGCCTGAAACAAGGTCTGTGGTAAACAAAACCTCTAAATATTTTCACATTTTATTCTTTGACATAAAACACCAATTATAACCTGCTTGTGATTTTTTTAAAGCCTTATTGTGTCTTAAAAACGGCGGTTGCTAACAATATATACAATATAAAATACCTTAGTTTTAAAGTTGCAATCAATATAGCAACATAACATAGTGGGTTACCTGGAAAGGTAATGTAAGAAGGATTTCTATGAAGTATGTTTAAGACGGTCGGTTACTATATGTGTGGTTTGTTCCATTATCCCGCTCTCAGACCTCTAAAACAAAGGCTTTTTGTATTCTGGGTTGTAAACTGAGTACATTGAGGATAGAGCTGTCCATTAGCGGCTGTGAATGTTTAGCTTCACGAACTGATTGGTGCGTGTGTGCGCGTGTGTTTATATGGTCTAGACAGCTTGCCTTAAAAAGGAGCAGGGGGTTTCTCATAGAAGCATGTGTGTATGTACGGTCTTTACTGAATGACCAGTGATTTTAAAAGCCCATTCATAAAACCACGTTAAAGTGAAGAGGTGATGAAATGACTGGACAAATTGCGTTGCTGATGAGGAATAAAAGACAAGAAGCCCTTTCATTGAGGGTAAAGAGTTATATTACCTCCTCTGACATTGTGCTTACAAAAATCAATCTCTCTCCCTCTTTTTTTCTCTCTCTCTCTTTCGCACACCGCCATTCACACACGCACTGGTGGTAATTCTGCTTGTTATACTCGTGGACATATGCTTTACATCATCGAGGGCCTTTTAAAGTAGTGGCCTCGCTGTGGTTTTCAATTCCACATGAGCATTTGAAACCCACCACTAACAAAGCATGACATGTCTGTTTAGATCAGAAATGTTGCACAATTTAAAACCATCTTTCTTTCATTATTCTCTGTCTTAATTATAAACACAGAGTCATTGATACCGGTCTCAGATCAGCTCGCACCGTCACATGTCATCCATCAGTCCATTTCAGAAAACATCACGGATCACAGTGCTAATGCATGATCATCACAAGGACAGTATTTCTATATGACATTCCAGAGCCCAGTAGCATTCCGAGGTTAACGTGCTACGATCGGATAAGGATCACAGGTCATGTGGGAATTTTTGTCATGATTCATTACGAGGAGGCACGTGCGCTGTGGTCGGGCCTTCGCTTTCATGTGCCCATTTATTAAGGCACAATAGAATTTCCACAAAATGTGGTCACGATGTAAAGTGTGTTTGACCTTTAGCTTTAAGAGAGATTTTTCTGCATTCCAGAAGGGCAATGTAATTTAAAATAAAGAAGCTGCAAAGCAGTTTGTTAAAATTGTTTGTCAAAATATTTGCAGTATTTGTTACAGAGCCTAGAATATCATAGAGACTTAGTGGGCCATTTTAACCACCAAGTAACGTTCTAGCTTTCACCTAGAAACCCTAGCAACCACAAAGCCATATTCTAACTTTCACCCATAAGCCCTAGCAACCGCATAGCCATATTCTAGATCTCACACAGAAACCCTAGCAACCACACAGCCGTGTTCTAACTTTCATCCAGAAACTCTAGCAACCACATAGCAATGTTCTAAATGTAACCCACCAAGCCATAGCAACCACCAAGCCATGTTTTAGCATCCACCCAGAAAACCCTGGCAACCACATGGAAATATTCTAGCTTTCGTTCAAATCACCACAGCAACCACATACAAATATTATAGCTTTTACCCAGAACACCCTAGCAACCACATTGCAACTCACTAAAAATAGTCAGAAGAACAAAGTGCAGCCACCTATAACACCCTAGCAACATACTGGTGAGTTTTGCATAGGCAAGCAAGATATTTGCATTTCTGCAATGCATAGACTTTCTTTGTATTTATTAAAAAGTGGGGTAATTGACGAAAACCCAAACCAGTAAGAGCAACCCCTTGTATTCAAATGTGACATCATGCAAAACCTTTTAATGTGACACTGCAGTAGAACTTTACAGTGCATCATTTTTACGTACTGAAACTAAAAATGAGACATACTCTACAAATAGTACAACTACCTTACAGAAACATGAATCAAACAAGAAGATGAAAAGCATTTTTCTGTTACACAAGTATGTGTCCATGTTGCACATGACTTACATATTTGTGTCCTGTGTCACCTCAATTTTGAAAGATTATTGCAGCGAACGCAGACACATGTAACTACTTAAACTATTATGCCAAGCCATTCAGAACACAGTCTGGTGCTTCAGAAATGGTTAATATAATCATTTCCAAAGCCACGGTTGAATGAATGCACTGTGAACCGAAACCCGTGTCCTACAAAGACACTCTGTGTCTCTGAGTACCTTGTTTTTTTCTTCACCAGTGTTCCTTGCTTCATTGAATAGCTGTGTCTGTGTGTCTTAGAGTGGACTTTGGTTCCCCTGTCCTGATGGAGTCAGTCTGTAATTAGTTTAATGGATTTTAATGGGAACCTCATTGTCTGTAATCAAAGATAAATCGTTTGCACATTTTTAGCCTCAGTACTAATCTGCTGACCTGGAGTGAGTTGTTTGTTTGCGTATGTGTGGAAACTTTTTTATTAGATGTGACTTTACCAAGGGGGGTTGCCATGTCTTTGTCAAACGTTTCACGTGCTACATACTTTCATTATTTCTGACTTTAATCAATAGCAAGTAAAGTCTAAAGATAGAAATAGCATTTATACATCATCATTTTCCCTTTTCATATTAAGTAAACGTTGGGATAAATAATGAATATATTTCTATAAATGTTTTTATTTTATTTTGTCATTCCAAACCTGTGTGACTTACCTTCTTCTGCAAAACATAAAAGAAAATATCAATGGCACCGATTGATTTGTATTGACACAAAAACAGATATTTCTCCAAATATCTTCTGTTGTGTTCCACAGGCAAAAGAGTCATATACAGATTTTTAATTACACGAGGCAGAATAAATGGTAACAGAATTAAAATGTATCCATTTAACTAACAAAAGCCAGTACCTAAATGACATCATTGTTCAGACGGTGACATAATTTTTATTGGAAAACTAAACCACAAAAATCTCAAGTAGCCTATTAGGAATAATGATGAATCCTGTGATGTTTTGATGTACAGTATTTGTTGGTTTGTCTCACTCAAAAACCTTCCATCCTTTTAATTAAAAATACGCAAATAGGTATTATAAAATCAACATATAATGGATGGTTAAAGCAGATCGAATTTAACTTTAAATTCACCCCCTTCAAATAGCCAAACTCTCAATCCCTCACCGAGCGATGGCTTACTTTAGCTGATTATTTCGATCCTTTTAATGAAGTCCTGTTTGTTTTCTTAATGCCTTGTAAATATTCAAGTTATAATTAATAAGGTTCAAATGCCTGAATTTTACCAAAGCACATTCAGTCTGATTCCCTTAAATTACTGAGCGTGTTTATTTTTAGATGTTACAGAGTTCATGAGGTTCTTCATAAATGATCCAGCTGCACCGGCGTCGACGGTTCCCTCAGATACATACATTTGAGGGCGTAAAGATTTGTTGCTCTCAGCGGGCGTTTCACTGTCGCGTTTCATAATACATCATCATTAGATTAACCTAAATTGCGGGGATAATGAGCCAACTAAGCAACATCTAATTGTTGGTGTCACTACTAAAGATAAACATTCATTGTATTAATTTCTAAGGTGGAGTCCCAGTAAATGACCTGTGATGATGTTTGTCAATTCACCAGATGTTTCTCTTTTTGCCTGACCTGAGAGTGTTGTTGGATGTGATACATCGTGTGTTTGTCATGTTTGTCATTTTTTGACCCAGCAAGTGCTATTCACAACACAAAACATTTATATTTATGCATTTGGCTGGCATCTGACAACATACTGTAAATATTTTGTATATACCGTACAAATATACATTTATTCATTTTTGGCCATACACAATACATGGCACCTTGAAGCATATGCTTTTGTATAAAGAATGATATGTGACCTTCAGACACAACACTCACTGTTTATGGGTTTGTCAGTGTTAAACTCAATTCATATCCCCCCCTCTCTCTCTCTTTATCTTTCCACTCTAGCTTTGCTATCCTATAGATCGCCATGTTTCCTTGTTGTAGCTCAATCAGTGGAAGAGGCATTAGATGCTCTCAAGCTTTCACATGCACTTTGATTGTCACCAAGTGGCTTTTTCATCATAAAAACATCTCAAATTATAGACCGGGTAATGAGCCAACAGACACGCGCAAATGTATGCATGTAGTCTCAACCATTGGCTCGACGGCACTTTAGCAATCTTGCTTCCTTTGCGCTCATTTTAATAATAAAGTGTGTTTGAATGAGAGATGCTTTTTGCTTGTTGCCAGGCTTCAAGAGGATGAAAGCTATTATGAGAGCTTTTGATAGAAGCTCACCTTCCACAGAGGCGTTCGGTAATGAGCCGTCTTTAGTCCACATAAACACAACATCACCGGACAACACTTGCTTGTAAACCCCAGTTGTAAAACCTTAAATATTGAGTTTTTTATTAACCTCCATCTTGTAAAGGAGACGTTCAGTCGGTTTCACTATCTGTAAATTTGTTGTAAGCTTGCATGATAAAATAAAATAGATTCGCAAAAGCGCAGTATGAATATGGTGGTTATCTGCTGGGAAAACAACAATCCGAAATGCAAAATGATACAATGCAACTAAGCGTGTACGATAATTGCTTATAGTTGGGTAGTAAAGTAAATGTAGCTTTTTAAAGGAAATGGAATAGACTTCGCATATCCTTTGTTCTCTGTATCACTGAGTTTTGTAGCCGATGTAATTGTCACTTTATATATTAATTCAACATTTAGCCCAGTGTTACTACTCCACATTATAATCTGAGGATGGTTTCAATATGTACAGTATATGACTTCTAGATAAGTAAGGATTTCTGTGAGTCACGTTTGCCAAAACACTGAATAGCTAATAATAATCTTTCATTATATGTTACCTTTGAACCCAAGGAGTCAATCTAACCCCTCTTGACAAGTGCTGTACTGTGTTTTATCCATAAATTAGAAGCCAATGGGTTATGTCACAGCCTTCATCTCTCTTCTCTTCATTGCTCAGGGGAGGTTATCTGTGAGAGTTTCATGATTGCAAAGATTTAATTCACACTCTTGGCACTTTCTCTGGACACTGCCATTGCGGCCTTAAGCAAGCCACTTAACCTCTGTCTGCCGGGGGGACGTGCTATGTCTGCCCCCATCCTCTAATCGGCCAGTTAACATCTCCGATAAAACTCAATACGTGACTCGGAGGCGCCTGTGCAATGCATTATGGGAAATAATGATTTAAATTCACTGATACTTACTTATATGACACACAAGCCCCAAGAAATTAAGTGCAAAACGGTAACCTTGACACAAAACTAAGAGAAATTGATTTTTTTTCTGGTGTGTGATTACATTGGATGAAAGCAAGTTGTAAGAAAACCAGTACTCCTGGCTCTAAATGTCAACATTTAACATCACATCACCATTGCCCAATTGTACAGGCCTTTTGAATATATTTTTCATTTTAACAACAGTGTGAACCCATCAGGGACCCTCTCAGAATGTGCCTATAATCCAATGAATGTGAGCGGTGATTTGGTACATTATGTTTCATGTCAACTTTAACACTGAATTACAGACTGTAAAACCAAGCAAAGTTTTTTCAGGTTGTGCTTGACAGCTGTGGGGTATGAAGAGAGTAAATCTAACCATCTGGATTTTTTGGCAATGAGTGTTGAGATTTACAAAGTTAGCATGCTGCCTACCTAGACAGAAATGTGCTGCCCTATTGCCAAATATTTGCGTGCACTGTGTTTTTATGCATGAACTGTGAATAGTGTGTTAGTTTAGAGACTTGCTAACATGCGAGTGAGTAATTCTATGATATTGAGTTTTGAGAAGTAAAGCGAGGGTAGGCAATGTTTTCACTAACGTTTTTTTGTAATGCTTTTTTGGTAACACTTTACATTATGGTTCCCTTCATAAAGCATTTGTAAATGTGTTCATTAATGATTAATAAGTCATCTACAAATGCATTATAAAGCAGTTATAACTGTGTAAATAAAAAGGGATTCTAACGAAATACCTGCCAAATAGTGAGCCATTTTTTAATTATTGTTATAAATGCTTAATAAATGTATTTATTCATTATTTATTTGCAAAGTAAGCTGTCAGAGTGGAGAGGGTGTTATGTTGGTTTTTCTTATTATTGTATATTTCATATCTTATATCACTTTTCAAACCATGTTGCTTACTTGATCCGATTCCGAATGTCTTACGGTGCCCTCCAGAATGCCTTCAGATCATGATACTTTTCCAAAGCAGTTTTTTCTTGCTTACCAAGTTAAATTAATCAAACTTTTGATCACTTTTTAACACTAAATGCACAAAGATAGTCGTAAGCTTGTTTGTTTATGATGTTTTATTGATGATTCAATTACTTCCAATAGTTAATCAAAACCAGAAAAGATATTTATTGTAGAAACAGAATGCTTGCTCACAAGCCTACATCTCTGATATGAATCATACATTTAGAAGTATTTTCACATGAATCCACTATTTTAAAGCACACTTTTTCATGGTTTGCTAACATTTATAACTCTTAACATTTTTTGTCAAGTTTGGTGTTTTAAAGTTGTGAATGAATACTTCACAGGCATCCCCTTTTCTTTAAAGTGCACTTTCATGGGCTGTCAATACTTCTAAATATATGATTCACATCAGAGATTTAGCCCTGTGAGCAAGCATTCTGTTTTTACAATAAATAATAAATAAATGTTTTCTGGTTTTGATTAACTATTGGATGTAATTAAATCATTAATAAAGCATCGTAAACAAACAACTTTACAACAACCTGTCTGCATTTAGTGTTAAAAAGTGATCAAAAGTTTGATGAATTTATCTTGGTAAGCAAGAAAAAACTGCTTTGAAAAAGCATCATGATCTGAAGGCATTCTGGAGGGCACCGTAAGACATTCGGAATCGGATCAGATATGAAACGTGGTTTGAAAAGTGACTTAAGATATGTCATATACAATAATAAGAAAAACCAACATAACACCCTACAGTCTCCCGTCTGACAGCCTATTTTGCAAACAACATCAAGATAATAATGAATATGCTTTCGAGTCAAATAAATAATTAATAAATACATTTATTAAGCATTTATAACATGTGAGTTAACAATGGCTCACTATTTGGCAGCTATTTCGTTAGAATCACCCTTTGTATTTATGCAGTTATAACTGCTTTATAATGCATTTGTAAATGACTTATTAATCATTAATGAACACATTTATAAATGCTTTATGAAGGGAACCTTAATGTAAAGTGTTACCGCTTTTTTGTAATGTTGTCTTAGCGGTGAGACATGAAAGCTAGCTTGCTACTGCTAGCCTCTACACAAGTGCCTAACCTAACTTTAAAGGGATAGTCGCCCCAAAAGATGGAAATGGTGTCTTCATTTACTTTTGCAACTGTATGACTTTCTTTCTTCTGCAGAACACAAAAGAAGATATTTTGAAGAATGTTGGTAACCGAACAAAGGCGATACCCATTGACTTGCATTGTTTTTGTGTCCGTACAATAGAAGTGAATAGGTACCACTGTTGTTTGTGAGTAAATGATGACATAATTTACATTTTTATGTGAATTCTCCCTTTATAAACCAAGCAAGGTGCCCGCCTAAAAAGTTGTTAATGAACTAGTTAATTCGTAAGATGTTATTTGTACGTTTTAGTACGCTGACGGTTGGGGGAGGGGCTTCATTATTTTCTACTAATCTAACGTTTTTGTACAATATGCATTGTATGAAGTTAGCCACCTCGTAACAAGTTATGATTTCTGGGGAGATAAAATTGTATATTTCTAAGGGATTGTGCAGATACTTGCACGACTGGAATAAATTGTGAGTCTTCCCTCGCGTTTCCTTTCCTCTCAGGATGTACCAGAGATGCCAGCTGCTTTTCTTTCATTGTGGTGCAAGCAGGCTGGAGTGGACTGTAGGTGGTGATTGAAGTGATTAGAGAGAACTGCTCAAAGAGGATTCTGTGCACCTCACAAGAAGACAATGAAATAAATCAACCTCTTATGAATATAAATGAGTACAGTAATGTGGTAGAGCACAGCAGAAATGCACAACATCGTAATGCATTAGTTTAACCGTGAAACAAGCAATTGTTTAATGTAATTATGCCAACATATAAATTGGAAAGTCTTAAAAAATAAGCCAACTTTTGACTTTTATACAAGTTAATTTTGCAGTGTGTGGAAAGTGAAATGAAATTGAAAATGAGATGTTATTTCTTATAGTCTAAATCTGACAATATCTCAATTATTTTTTCTAGCTGATGTGATGTGTTATAAAATCAGTCCCTTGTAAATCTACAAGTTAGCCAAGATGATAGCAACCAGAAACAAGTAAAAACTCAAAGTAACTTCAAACTCATCGTGATCTCTTAAAAACGAAACAGAAAATTATAATTGTGCCTGACCTCTGTTGGCTTTACTGTATGTGCAAGACTCCTGACAACACCAGTTCTGTTGTTAACAACAAACATAAGAGCTAAAGCACATGAATGCTCATTAAGGCTGCTTATTTATTCATTCTTAATTTAAATCTGCCATTTTTACATCTGTACGAGAGTGACGTGTGAAACCACTCGCTGTTAAGAAGGAGCAACATCTGAATATCATTCCCGACGGGAAGTTGATATGATGTCAGCGTCCTAAAAGACAGATAGATTGACGTTAATGAATTTTGAAGCCCCCTTGTGACACACACAGTCCATGCTGACCGATGCTTGCGACTCAGTCCTTCATCTGCCCTGTCTTTGAGCAATGCGTCACACGCGTACTGCTGATTCACAGGTCGCCCGCCGAGAGGCCGCGTGAGTTTGCTTGTGTGTGCACTACTCCGTTCTTGACCTGAACTGCGAAGACATCAGGTTCAATTGAAATCACAATAAGAGAGCTCAACCCTCTCGCACGTTAATCTCATGTGGTCAAATTACGGGTTTACCACGTTCGTAACTGGTTTATAGTAATGCTGGATCTCAGATGCCTGGAGGCACAATATTCTCTTTGTAACTGATACGTTTGGTCATAATCTATATGGACACATGCACAGATGCTCATCTCAGAGGATGTGCTGGTTCGTGCATGAGCGAGATCTTTACAAAGCTCTGGTGTGCTTGTAAAATGTGAAACACTCATCACCCAAACCTATCAATAACTTGACAACGTGCAGCGCTGCTGCACAGGGGGCGCTGGTGAGCAATCTTCTGTTTGCTATTTTTAAACTATCCTGGGGCTGCTATCTATCTAAGTGCATCGAAAAAACAATCGTACAAATCATCTTATTATCATTTTTCGAAATACTTTTGCAAATATTACTGTTGTACTGCTTAAAAGTGAACATGAACTTGTTTTCTTTGCAGTATTTGAGGTCTAAAAAGTAACATGTTTTCTGTTGTTTTGACCTGTTTCTCCAGTTTTCATTTTATGCAAATAAATGCAAATAGAAACAATATTTTATTTGAAATTTGGGAGAAATATTGTTAGTAGTTCACAGAATGAAACAAAAATAATCATTTGACCTAAACACCTATAAGTAGTAAATTCAGAACAGTGTTGGGTGTAACTAGTTACTAAGTAATTAGTTACTGTAATTTAATTACTTTCCCCTTTAAAAAGTAAAGTAAGGGATTACTCTTATTTTTTCTATAATTTAATTAGTTACTTCTGATACTTTGTGTAATATATGTGTGTGCAATGGTGGAATTGACATAAAAATGTAAAGTCTAACTTTAAAATCCTTGCTTTAATGTATAATTCTCACATGTAATACTTTGGTCAGTTAATAAGAGTACTTTATGTAGTTTAATATTATTTGATTGAATGAATTAAATAGGCCGTTTCATGTCTATTCTTCAATCACTTAACTAATCAAGGTTGATGTAGGATATAGAAAGTAATTAGTAATAAGTAACTAAATACTTTTTGGAGAGAGTAATTTGTACAGTAATCTAATTACACTATTGAATATGTAATTAGTAACTAGTAATTCATTACTTTTTCAGATTAATTTACCCAACACTGATTCAGAAAAACATTTTGAAATGGCGTCTTAAATTTTCCGCGGCTGTATGCGAGTTTTGAGATATATTAATGCATAAAGGTCCAGGCAAAAAGAAAACAGGATTTACTCTGACTGAACCGTTTTTGTGTTTTAATTCTATTTTATAACCCATTTCTCTGTTATTCTCTGTTTGTAGCCAGCCCAGTATGATGGAGTGTTTTATGCTAATTTAAACATTGTCCTAACCATCATCATCTACTTCAGAAAGTGTTTGTTTTTATGCGTGTTTCCATTTTGTGCTGTTTTATCCAAGAGATTAATAAGAGACGTGATAAATTCAGGGTGAGAGCAAGTCATGCACGAGTCTAGGAGAGTAATGTTCATTAAAAGCGAAGGAGTGAGACAGGAGATAAAAATGAAAAGAGCACGCACCCACCCCGCCCACACTTGATGAATAAGAAAATACGCATTTATCAGAGGCTTTCAAAATCCAATGAAATATCAATTTAAAGCTTGTTAGACTGATTCCCCCTAGGTATGTTAAAATGTTCTCCCTCCTTGGCTGAAATCAAATCTTTACGTTATGAGAAACGGATCTGCGTGTGCCGACAGGGGACGATCATTCATAGATTTTGTCACGGTCCTGCCTTCTTCTTTCTGAATTTCTAGTCGTGTGGCAGGATCGGGATGGAGCCCTTAGGTTTTATGTGAGAAAGCCATGAGTTGTTTATGTTTTTTACATCTCATGTGCTTTCTCGTGTCTTGTCATTGGCCCCGCCCCTCTCGTTTCATGTATTGCTTCCCTGCCGTGTCTAATGTTTCCCACCTGCCCTGTGTCATTATCCCTTGTTTGTCTTGCCCTATTTAATGCCCTCTTGTTTCATTGTCCTGTGCTCTTGCGTTGTATGTGCATGTATATGGTTCCTTGTCTGTGTACTTACCTCTGTGCCTAGTGCTGTGTGTTCCTGTTCCTGGTTGTTCCATGAGTTTAGTTATTGTCAGTTTATTGTAGTTTTGTCCAGTGTGGTGTTTAGTCCTTGTATTTTAGTTGAGTCAGTTTATGCGCCTGTTTTGTTATCTTCCATTTATTATCGTGTTTTGTTCCCCACTGTGGGTTTTTGTTTTGCGTGTCTTTTTGTAATAAAGTATCCTGTTAACCCCTTCATCACTGCCTGCCTGCACTTGGGTTCTTCTTCTCCACCGCGTATCCTCACAGATTTGTTCGTATCGTTGTTTGTGTGGGTGCACGAGTACTTTAAACGGAAGTCTCAATTATTGAATAAATGTGCAGGATGTCTGTTTATATTATTGCCACAAACACACACATATCTTTCTCTTTGTGAGTGTGTGTGGTTAGCTGATGTGACAGATCTCTGTGAAAAAAGAGGCAGGTTGGTAAAAGAAGGGGTGAACAACAAAGATATCATGTCAGAGGTCTCCAATACGGAATCCAATACCCAACACGCACACACACACTTTTCAACTTCCATGACACATATTCATGAAATATGAAAATGACACACATAAACACATCCACACTATTTTCTATTCGTGTCAAACAGTACACACAAACACACGCCTGCTCATATACCCACATGTCCCAGTTTTCAGGCAGCAGGGTCTTATCATTTTGGGGTTGTTGCAGGCAGCCAGTTGCCATGCTACTGATGAAAGGTTCAGGTATCATCAGAGCTGTGTGTTACTGTGATGTCTGCCTCCTGTTTGAGCCTGTTTGAGCCGGAATGGCCCTGATTACAGCACATAACAGTCTCTCGGAGGAAACTGGAACACAGGAGAATAACGCGACCCCAGACTCTGTCCTAATTTAGTGCTCTCGTGGATGCTAAACAACAGGGAAACCGCAGGTGTGTGGCACCCTTAGTTATTTTAGAAAAGCATGTTTTTTTTCCAGCAAAACAACCAGGGTAACAGCATCTAATCAAACAAACGCCCCAGAGGAAATTTACTTGACAAAGGTAGCATGTGCAGCTCAAGAGACGTAATGGTGGTCTGACATTATTTCTCATGGGACACACAGGTATATGAATTCTATACAGTAAAGGGAATGGGAGGATGGAAAGTTGTGCAGATTTGGAAGGACAGTAAGTGCTGTAGAGTAAATGACATTTTTCTGTTATTCAATTTTCTGTTTTGAGAGAACTGTCCATTGATCTGTGAGGGGTTGTGAGAGATTGCTTGACCGGCAGTGTGCTTATGATGGACTACCGATATAATATTGTCTACAATGTTAATAGATTGTAGTAGAAATAGATTATAGAAGTTGAAGTGGTGAAGGTCTAGCTAGCTACAACAGGGATTTAGACTAAAGTAGGAATAGGAAGACCTCCCTTAAAGGTGAAAGTGGAGTGCTTTTCTGTGTTTGTCTCAAGCAAACACACACAAGAGGCTGTGTGAGAGCAAAAACAGTTGAAATAAAGTCAAATACTCAATTTGGTATTTTCACACTCGACTGACCATGACTGTTTCGATGGGAGTTGTTTCTCTCTCTCTCTCTCTCTCTCTCTCTCTCTCTCTCTCTCTCTCTCTCTCTCTCTCTCTCTCTCTCTCAGGGCAACCCTGGCATTTTCATTAAGATGGGAGAACAGCAAAAGCAATTTAATCTGACACATAACAAATAAGATGGCACCATGTGTTGCATGCAGAAAAGGGTCTATTCATATAATTGGTGATTTAGAGTAAGAGCCAATATGTGTGGTTAGGTCCAGTTTGACTCAGAGACCGAGCTTACAGAACTCGCTGCCATTGGCCAGTCCTGATGACATCACAGAGATAGTACTACCCATAGCAACATCCCACCCAATGAGCATTCAAGTTAAAAAGATGTTACATATTTAACCATCCTCTATAAAGAAAGAATCACACAAAAGTGAAGAAAATAGAGATCAGTGTCTCAAACAAAGTCATGAACTGCCATTGGCCAAATACATAGCCCCACCCCCAAACTGGTAATGCCATTAATTGAGCTAATATTGCTATACCTGCAGTTTAAACAAACGGAAGGCACCACAGAGCCACTATGTTTACAGTTTGTAAATGGTTTACCTATAGTTGCCTTTGCACATTAAGCTGACACAGCAGAAGTATTTTAACATTGAATGAATAGCATGCAACAGCAATAAAAGATTGCAAAAGTAATTAGGACGAAAAGCTGTATGGCTGTGGCTCTATTTGTTAGAATAATAAACTAGATTGGATGGTATATTTTACATTTTTTTCTGATCTCTTCTCCGATTCTTTGAAAACGACAAAGAAAGAAACAGCTGTGCTACAATTTGCTTTGCAATGAACAATTTTTTAGAGAGATTTCTTTAAATATGTGACCCAGTCTTTGAAAACCATGGCTGAAGTCTTAAAATCTAATTCTGAGATAACAATTTCAACCATTAATTTCACTAAAATTTCAATCTTTGACATGGCCAAAGTGTGCGAAATGTAGCTTCTAGTGGTGAGGTTGCGAATTGCAGCCAACGGCTCACTCGAGCCCCCCCATTTCGAAGCACTACGAAGACTGACACAGAACTAAGATGTTGTCACGTTTTCGCTTCTTTGCCAAAGGAGATAACGTATTAACAAAACACAGTCTGTAGAGCAGTTTATCCATTTAGGGCTACTGTACAACAACATGGCAAATTCCATGGGGACCCGCGGTGTATGTAGATATAATAGCACATTCTAAGGTAATACAAACATAACGCTTGATTATGTAACTTTAATATTAAAGATATCAAGGATTTTTTTTCAAAGAATGTTCCTTACATTGTAACAATAAGCTTTATCAGCTAAGTTACACAAGTTAAAACAGGGTCAGATCTTGCTGTGTGAGATTTAAAGTGAAATAAATATCAGCGTTGTATTTACAAAATTCGCAAAAGACTTAAAACAACACACTACAACTTAAAACTGCTAAAAACCTGGAATACAATACCATACCCTAAAACAATCCAAGTCCAAGCGGGTTAAAAGTCCAAATGTGATAGGGTCCACCAGAGTATATATAAATCCAAATAAAGTGTTAATTAAAGTGTTAAAAGTGTTAAAGACTTTGTATTGTTGTGCTGGAAAGGTAAGTCCACGATAAAAGAAACTCCTCAGTCCAGCCGTTTGATGAGCTATGCTAAGCTAACACCACTGCTGCGTCCGAAATCGCATACTGTGACAGTATGTACTGAATTTTAATAAGTACCTACCTATCGACCATTATAACAGTACGTTCTATATAGTATGAGTGGGAGTAGTATGAATACATTTCGGACATACTGCATCCGCCATGTTTTATGGTCATGTGACCCCCTCTTTGACATACAGTATGACATATTAACCACCACCTATACGTGAGCGTTGATAAAAACATAATTTAGTCACGAGAAATTCATTTATTAGCACTTACAGTAAAAACGGACGTCCGCCTTAAAGTTTTCCGCTATATTAATTTGATTTACTTTTGAAATTTGACCGTTGCTCAGCTCCCGTGGCATCATGGGATAGATAAGTGTCCATCCGATCCACGAATCTCGGCGGAAGTAGTAGACCATCCGGGTATTTCTCGCCTACTGTTTTTTGCAGACTGAGGTTTCGGACATACTATTCATGACTCATACTCATTTATATATTATATATATTAAATACTTCAATGCATTTTTATATCTCTTAAATGCAAACTCTATTTAATGTAAATTCACTTGATGTCATACATCTGTATCTCAATAAAAATCTGCCGAAGTTAACATGTTAAAAGTTTGACATCAAGTCCACTGTTCTTAAATGCCTCTCTACAAGTTTATGGCCTGGATATATAACAATGCCTAAGAAATACAAAACAGATATGTTTAATTTACAGTTTCGTTACTTCTAATGAAACCGAGAGGTGAAACTCATCCAATCGCTATCACGGCTCAATTCTAAACGACTTTTGCAAAATTTTATGGTATTATATTAGACCGATCTAAATCACACCTTTCTCATAAATTCACAATACACCGTCACAATAGCCACATTTTGATGTCAACGGAATTCAATTTAGAGAAACATATGCTTTATTACCAAAGACCAAATGATGATTTGAGTTTTATCAAAATCATTATCCTTTGCTTCCCTCAAAAGCCTTTTGATTGGAAACGTACGCTCCTGCCTGGGAAAAAGCCCCAAACCTGATATGTGTGGACCAATCAAGTGCTTTCAGAGATATGGCGTGAAAAGGAAGAAAAGAATTGCTTGGTAATGAATTATTGAATGGAGAACAAAATGAGTCCTTTGAAGAGATTCAACCCCACTGGGAATAATTCAAAGAGAGAGAAAGAGAAAGGAGAGAGAGGTAGCTACAAAAATAGTTTTTCCGCGCTGAATGGCCCTCTTTTGCTTAAAAGCGAAATCATCCTTTGTTGCTTTTTGATTTGCATGAAATTGTTTACTACCTTTTATGTAAGCATGGGGAAATACAAAAGGGGAGAGAGAGGTGTAGTTCATGTGGAAAATAATGAAACTATGGAACAAAAAAAAAAAGATGAGAGAGGTACTGAGAGAGGTACGGTAAAAGGAGGGGGCTGTTGTTGAAGTTACGTTCGTGGATGTGAATAGACAGTTCTATTCTGACCATTGCGCCTTGCGGGCTAAGCGTTGTCAACCTCGCTTACAACTGATGTCCGTGAAGCATGCGTGTGTGTGTGTGTGTGAAATGAGCAGCAAGCTTCCACCACCTGCTCCCTCTGGCTGCTCCTGCCACCATCAAACGTGTCACACGGAAACGGATCCCTATGAAATCTTTCCGTTCCTTCAAGAATTCCCTTCAAAAACGTGACCTTGACGTATCCCACTGTGACACAAAATCACTGTTCTCCTTTTCGCCAGTTGCGGGTTTAGTGGACATTTAGAACAAATTATAGCCTGTTTGTTTCTTTAAAACTCTTTGCTTCGTGTCTATAAATATGATGCTCTTTTTAATCAAGTAATGAGTTATTGTTTTAATTAAGCAACGAGACGCTTTGCTGTGCTGTAAATATAGCCGTGGCTAAATGACAGTGGGAAGCTCAATGTGTGTGCTCCACAACCTCAAGTGCCTTATTGCTTTTACAGACCTAATCTTAGATAAAACGGTACAGTTTAATCGTTCAAAGTACAGTATGTTTTTTTTTTCATTTCCTGAAAAATTGTGAATTTGGACATTTAGAGGGACAGTTCATCCAAAAATGAGAATTCTCTCTCCATTTACTTACACTCAAGTTGTTCCGAACCTGTATAATTTTCTTTGTTCTGTTGAACATGAAGCAAGATATTTGGAAGACGCTTAGCAATTTTCAGTTCTGGGACATCATTGACTATCATATACTATCATAAAATGATTGTATGTTTTGGAACACAAAATGAGATATTTTGAAGAATTTAGGAAAGCTAACCGTTCTGGGGCACCTTTGACTAGCATTTTAATTTTCCTTACTAGTTTTAGGAGTGTTCGAAAAATTCCTTTGAGGCTGTGGTATTTTGTATTTTAATGCTTTTGGAGTCACTAGAGGTGCAAAGGGTTCTCCTCTATGGGTGCTGTGCAGTGATATGCACTGTTTTGAGTTATATAGTAATGGCCAATCAGCACTCAGAAGCACAACTATCCATTATATAAATATCTTTAAAATGTAATGACTTGATTCTAGCTCCTATCCTCTCTTGCTCTCTCTCTTTATTGATCTGTGTGTAATGTCTGCCGGTGTTACCTGCAGTGGGTAAATAAGAGGGAAGAGAAAGATCAACTTTGCTTACAGATGCACCATTACCCATGTATTTTTGCTAATCCAAATCGGAACAACAGCCCACATGTGCTGAGCAACATTGTGCATATGAATATGTAAGCGTGTTTGTGCTGAATGGGAGTGTGAGAGGCAAAAGTGTGTGTTTCTGTGCGTGTAGCTGTGACCGTGTGTGTTTGTTTCTCAGCGTGTCTCAGCCAGAAGGCACGGAGAGAGTTAGTGATGCGTCAGCAAAGCATAATCACGCTGTGTGTGTTTCTCCATGAGTCTTTCTTGTTCCCCTCCTTCAGCTTTACTGTTCTTGTTAGCTGTATTACATTTACCTGAACACATTGTGTATATAACACATATGTGTACACTCTAAAAAATGTTGGGTTATTTCAACCCATCGTTGGGTCAAATATGGACAAACTCAACGGTTGGGGTAAATTAACTCAGCATATGATTATATTTGACCCAACCGTGGGTTAAAACAACCCAGCATTTTGGGTTGAAACAACCCATCATAGGTTAATTTATAACCCAACAGTTGGGTTGACCATTGGGTTGGGTTGACCATTTTTGACCCAATGTACACATATACATATACAGTACATATATACAACTTTGCTGTATTACATTTTACTATACAATTTTCTCTATTATTGTTGCTTAAGTAGTGAATTTTAGTGATGTGTTTTTATATCCTATCAAGGCCAAAGTTGTTTTGTTTTTCAATAAGGATGTTGTTCTTGTAATGAAAGCAATAGATGGGTGTTGGCCTTGGCTGGAATGAATAAGGCTCTTGCCCTCTACGCGTGCGTACAATAGTGTATTAGTTGCAGGCAAGATGGCGCAAAGCCAAATAGAGTCAGTGAGCTTAATTCTTTTGTGTATGTGTGTGTGTCTACGTGATCTGGGTATGAGGGTGGCATTGCCCGGGTACACTGGGTGATAGTATGGGCACTTCCCGCCTGGCTGATAATTATAGCCTAGATACACACACACACATACACAGATGGCAAGGCCTTATGGTTCCCAGAGGATCTGTTTGGGTAGAATATCTCTCTGTTTCTCCGAGTCTGTCCTTCTGCCACTCTTGCACAGTCTTAGGTGAAGTGTGTGTGTGCGTATCTGGAGGGATTCTGTCATACGGACAGGCCGAAACTGTAAAGCTAAGACCTGCAGGCATTTTAGGTGCTTGCATGGAAGAGAAGTACCATGGCATTAGTGGCCTGGGGAATTCTGTCAGGAGAATTGGGAATTCTGGAATATCTCGAGCTCCTTCAAGGTTATCTCGTAAACTTCACACGGAGGATTAGACAAAATGAGGCTAGCTGTGAAATTCATGTTCATTATCTACTGGTTTTAGTGCAAATGGGTCACTTCCTATAGCTGTTCGGCTTATATTCATAGGCATAATTCACACATTCCATATATTCTTTAAAGGGACAGTTCACCTACAAATGAAAATTCTGTCATGAATTACTCAACATCACGTTGTTCCAAATCTGTATAAATGTCTTTGTTCTGTTGAACACAAAGAAAGAAAACTGTTAGCAACTGAGATTTCTGGGGCGCCATTGACTACCATGGTAGAAACAATTTAAATGGTAGTCAAAGGTGCCCCAGAACAGTTTTTTTCAACAGAACAAAAAAAACCCGACACAATAATTGTTTTCACTATGGTAGTCAATGGTGCCTCAAAAATCAGTTGCTACAGTAACATTCTTCCAAATATCTTCCTTTGTGTTCAACCAAACAAAGAAATGAATACAGGTTTGGAACAACTTGAAGGTAAGTAAATGATGACAGGATTTTCATTTTTGGGTGAACTATCCCTTCAAAGTGTGTCCATGTGAGCTTGAAATAAATTATGATTTTATAATAATTTGGGTTACTATGGAAATCAGGGGAATTAGAGAGCTGTAGAAGTTTAGTCCTTCGGCTGATTTAGGGTCAGTTTAATATGTCTTACTTCAGCTGTGAGAGCTATTTTAGATTGGAAGGAACTGATCCTTAGCCTGAAATAAGAGCCATTCAGTGGCTCGGCCTTTTTAGAAAGGCTTACCTATTTCCTCAGCCAATCGCATCCTCCGATGTGCCGCAGGTCAGGAGGGTGGCGACCATTAACGCCGCCTGCTCTTCTGAGATAAATCCTGCAGCAACTTCCAAATTATGAGGACTGGAACTTTATCTTTTTTTACTGAGCAATATATTTTATTCTCTACAACTCGGTATGTTTTATTCGACAGTCCCTGCTGACTGATGTGCAAAATTTGTCAAAGCTCTCTTATTCGTATCGAGGAAACATTACGGTACAAAATGACACTATCTGAAGCACACTCGCATTAAAGAACCTTTATTTTCTATCAAACAGACAAATAGTGGAGTTAAAATGCAACAACTCTACGGCGCTGATATCTGAAATTATATAATTCCCATCTGCCGTCAATGATGTGCATGCATGTTTCTTTAAAAACAAGAGACCACCGCTTTTTAAGAAGTTCAGAGTTCAGCCTTCTTATAAGACTGGTTAGACTACCAATTACTCAGACTTTGTTTCCGTAGAAACGCTCAATTATGGGTAATATGCTAATAAGCAGCTTGCAGGCAGCCTCCTGCGTGAGCTGCTTTGTGTTTGCTCTTTTAATCTTCCGCTGGTTCAGTCTGTGCTAAATGCGGTTGTGAAACTATAACAGTTCACATAGTAAACACTTCAAACTGTTATTGAATGTGTTAAAATGTCAAGGAATAAAACAAAATTCCATATATTCTGGCTGGGATAAAATGACAAAGTGGTTTACTCTGGCAACAAAAAACCGGCAAATCAGGACTCTTATTTTGTCTCACTTACATAGCAAGTTTGAACTTGCTTCTCGGGTTTTCCATCTGAGAAAAAGTATGTCTCCTCAAGTTAAAATATTTTGATTTTTTTATTTGTTTGTATCTATACATATATAGACGGCTTCAGCTTCAACAACATAAACAAACATCATGTGGGCCAAGCTAACTTCTGAGAGCCCTTCTCAAAGAATCAATAACTATTGAGTCGTTTTAATTTAAATGAATACAGTTAATATACAATAACATATTAAAATAAATGACTACACTGTATATGCACTGTGCTGTGTTTGACCTTTTCTGTGTTTTTCTGTTTTTCTTATTAAAGCTGCTTTGGAACAATGCACATTGTGAAAAGCGCTATATAAATAAAATGGAATTGAATTGAATATTAATATAAAAGTAATAAAAAAAATTGTAAGTTAACTTCAGGCCAGGCGCATGTGTCCGATGAAACTGTCTATATAGTTTGTTTGTTTGTTAACAAAGGGTTTTATTGTAACTGTGACTGTACTCTCTTATAAATAAAGGTTCTTAAAAGGTGCTTTGTCCGCCTGTATGGTTCATAAAGAACCTTTAACATCCACAGATTTTTTCTGTTGCACAGAAGGTTCTTTGTAGTGCAGAACAACCTATTAAAAGTATGATAGAAATCGCTTTTTAAGAACATTTGACTAAACCAAAAATCACTTTTTGCACCTTTTTTTGCTTTTTAAGAGTGTTTTGAATTTTGGTGGACCTGAGAGGACATTATTCAGTGGCACTATTTATAAGCAAGTTTTTGTATGTACAGTATTTATATGTATAAGTAGGAAGTAAGCAATTGAGTGTGTTTGTGAGACTGTGTGTAGGTGTGTGTGTGCGTTATAATAACAACATAAACGTGGTTTACAGGGCTTCCTGTAAACCAAGGACTGCGTGAACCAAAAGTTTTCTGTCAGTTTGTGAAGAATAAAAATCATTATGTCTATAGAAAGTCCTCGTAAGCCACATGCAAGTGTGTGTGGGGGTGTGCGCGCGTGCGTGTGTGTTCAATACATGAGTTTGTTTTTAATTGTGGGATGTAATCAAGGTAAAACCAGTTGAGCTAAGAAGATCAATACTTTGCTTAAGCATAAACTTTAATTAATCGCCATTACAGTATGTCTTTTTATTTTTAACACCATATACTTTTTAGTAAGTAAACAAGATGCATTGATTCAAACATTTTTGTGTAAGTGGGTTTGGAAGAATCTCCCCAGACTCTCTCTTTCTTTCTCTCTTGTGTGTTCTCCTGGAATCGATAGGTTGATTTAGGATTGTGGACAAAAAGGATTCTCTTGTTTGTCAGCGTGCTGTTGAGTGTGTGTTTGTGAGTGTGTGTATGTCAGCAGGCTGTGTTTTGGTTGGAGGCAGGGACACACACACACACGCACACACACGCACACACACACACACATTCACTGGCAGGCCCTCAGCAGTTGCCGGCTCTCAATTTGTGTCGGTCACAGACGATGAATAATGCATGCTGGGAAATCTCCACCTCACCTTCCCTCCCTGAGAGAAAGAAAGCGAGAGCAGGAAGGAGGTGCCCTTTGAAGGAAAACAAAATGTCTCTTTGTAGTAAAGAATTGACTCTTCCTTCTATTTGTGGTTGAAACAGGATTTGCCCCCTTTCATGTTGCACAGCTTATGCAGGCATAGTGTGACTTGCATTATAATATTTCAAGGTAAGGTTACCCCAAAAAATTCTTGTATTATTTACAAACCCTCAGGTTGGCAAAAGAATATTATAGAGAATATTATAATATTATTGGTGAAACTCTTCTGTGTCTTCTGTCTTCTTGTGTACATTCAGCAGCACTGGTATGTCAGCAAGTGGCAGTGGGTTTTTAATGTCAGTGTCATCTAATGACACCGGTTGTGACATGTCTGACAAGTTAATATTTAAATGTATACCCCCATTGACTTCCATTGTATGGACACAAAACCACTGAGACATTTCTCAAAATATCTTCTTTTGTGTCATATACAAGTTTTGAATGACGTGAAGGTAGTAAATAATGTGAGAATTTTTATTTTGGGGTCAACTGTCCCTTTAACATTCATGTTTTTTCTTGGACCTTATAGCCTTGTGGGCAGCGCTCTCGACAAATTACGCAACTCCGACTCCGTCGACCCAAGTTTAAACTTTTGCACGGTCCGTTCAGTCCTCCCTGTATTCTCCTGTCAAAACCTATATTCTGTCCTATTAGAAAAATCTTTTTTGCCTGATATTGTATTGCTTGGCTGTGTTCTGACAGCCTTGCTCTAATTATGCGGTTTGTGTTTCTACTCAAATACAGCAAATTAAACGCTTCTCAAAAACAGCACAGCACTTATCAAAGCTGAACTTCACCTCAATATCACAAAACTCCCAAACCGACGTGCCTGTGCTGGAGAAACAAAAGAGACACAAACAGACAGGCGTAGATTTGATGCTCAGAGGAAATAATAATAATAAACAGGTTGCATTAATTCTTTGTTCTTTGGTCTTGGTAAAACGTAAATCTTTCTTTTGTCCCCTGTGTCTATGCCATTCCGAATGCAGCTTGCAAAATTATGCTCGGAAACAAACTGTGACAAAACACTCTTACAAAATGTACCCATATCCCATAGAGACTCGCACATCAAACACGCTGGCGCGCACACCCGTTCCCTCGAGAGCGGGTCACTCGTACCTGCGGGTCCCCATACATAAACATTAGACACTTTTGAATGGCGCGAACAAATTCCTTTTCGCTTTTTACCACGGTGAACCTCCACCAGGGGATCAGCACATATCGGTATGACAGTAAGTAAAAAACTGCGAGCGTGCTTTAGCCTTCTATATTTGGCAGCAGGTTACCCATTTTCAACATGGAAGCTGTTTAAAGGAAGCCGGGTTTGTTTTGAAAAGCAGCAACAGATGAGGACCATTACAATTTTCGTGTGATATTCCACAGCGTTGTGGTCTATGAAAGCTTAAGATTCACCTTGTGCTGTTTAATCTCTTTAGCTTCACTCGCGCACAATAAACGGGCTGTTAAATCCATCTGTACGCCTGCTACACAGCTCTTAACACACACACACAGTGGCAACTAAACATTCTTAACATTATCAAAACGCCCATACACACACACACACACGCACGCGCGCATACTCAGACCCTCACTAGAATATGCTCTTGACGCGTTCTATTCATATCAACACACACTATAACATCCATAAAATCACTCAGACAGGCAGCCCTGCGTTGAGTACCAACTGCATTACCATCACAAAGTGGAACTGTGGAGAGGCCGATCCCACCCCCCCGACTCTCTACTATTAGTAGGCTTCCCTGTTTTGCTGATGATTTTATGGTTTTCAACATCGCAATACAAAGGCACATGATATAGTGGGTTTATTGACTCGGTAGGGTCAGTCGGAGCAGGTGGATGAGGCTGCACACACACGGAATGAGTCGAGTGTCTGTGAATGTGAATTCAAGAGGAAATACATTGGTAATTTATGACACTTCAATTCAAACAAACACTTCAAACTCAACCTGCGTGTAGGATATGAGAAGTCTACGTATAGGAGGATACAAATATGACACAAATATGCTTTGAAAGGGACACATGGGCGGCTTATGCAAATAGTTTTGTCATGAGAATTTTTGTGAGATCCTAATAAAAGGAGATCAAAAATTTTGTCTTAAAAGGATAGTTCTCCCAAAAACGAAATGGAAATTCTGTCATTATTAACTCACTCTCTTGTCATTTCAAACCTGTGTGGCTTTCTTTCTTCTACAGAACACACTATGATATATTTTAAAGAACGTTGGTAACCGAACAATGGCGGTACCCATTGACTTGCATTGGTTTTGTGTCCATACATTAGAAGTGCATGGGTACCATTTGAAATGTCATGAGGGTAAATTAACACTGAGTAAATTATGACATCATTTTCATTGTTGGATGAACTATCCCTTTAACATTAACTTATTGTTCAGTTTGGTTGTATACTTTATATTTTTATAGAACATGCTATCACTCTTGTGAATTACCGAACTGAGTATTATAACCAATACAAAATGGGATTAAGCTCTAATAAGAAAAGCGACAACTACACTATATTTAGATGTGAGCATGAAAAAGAGGATTTTCAAAGCCTTTTTGAGGTGAGCGAGCTATATGTAGACAAACTCTAATGTTCACCAACCAAATTAAATAAAAGTGGGTCAGAATTGCGGCGCAGGAGGTAGTGCATGGGTTCAGTGATGTAAGACCTGTTGGACACAGGTTTAGGTTTCCTAAAATAAAATAAAATATATGTGCTCAAAGGTCCAGTGTGTCATTTTTTGGAGGATCTATCGACAGGAATGCAATGCAATATAATATACATAACTATGTCTTCAGAGATGAATAAAGAGCTTACATAATGAAGCGTTATGTTTTTATTACCTTAGAATGAGCTATTTTTATCTACATACACCATGGGTCTCCTTACATGGAATTCGCCATGTTGTGTCAGCCACTGTAGTGCTTCGAAGGGGAGGGGTGGGGTGAGCCGTTGGTTGCAATTCACAACCTCAGCGCTAGATGGCGCTAGATTTTACTGACTGGTCCTTTAAATATTGTTTATGAAAAGTGCCTTTAGATATTGTGCAACATTCGCTGATGAGCAGCAGTATGACGTATGCACCTCTGTGGACCTTGCCAATTATGAGAGAAAATGTGTAGATATTAAACTCTTAAAGGTACAGTAGTAAATACTGTGGCCTGTTCTGGCCACATGGAAAATGGTGATGTGATTAAAATAACACCCGTTGTGCTGCAAGAATGGAATAGTCATTACAACGTTAAAGGAATAATTCACCCAAAAATAACCTATATAAGTTTTCTTGTTGCGCTTAACTCAAAGAAATGTATTTGGTAGAATGTAATGAAACAGTTCTGGGGCACTACCATAGTTGGAAGAAAAACTACTATGGTAGTCAATGGTGCCCCAAAACGGATTGATTTCCCTCGTTCTTCAAAATATCTTCTCTTGTGTTCAACCGAACAAAAAGATTTATAAAGCGTTGGAACACCTTCAGGGTGAGTAAATGATGACAGAATTTTCATTTTTGGGTGAACTGTTCCTTTAAAACTTAAACGGCATTTAAAGGTTACTACACGTTCTGAATATACAGTACATTCTTCCTCTGGCTTCTCCACCTTCGTGAAAACACCGCACAGACAGAAACACGTATCCTTTAAACGCCCCGAATGACACGTGAATCAATTGCACAACATTTCGTCCGTCAGAAACGGCTGACATTTTGCTCTCAACCTTTCCTGTCACTTTCGCCCATCTCTCCTTTGTAGTGCGGCAGTTGCGCGAGATGAAAGTGTTAGTTAATGAGCCGCCTCTGCGGGGTGCGTGCCGCAAAATGAAAGAGGGGAGAAAGTCTTATTGTGATGTATAAATGTAAGGGCAGCCCTCGGATCAGGTATTGTATCTGTACAGGCGCGCCCGCGCTCGGAATAATGAAAGTCTGATGCAACTCGTGGAAACAGCAAGTATGGAGAGAGAGCAAGAGAAGAGATTTTGCTCCTTCGGTAGGATTACGCCATAACAGCATCAGCTTTCTTGAAAAAGCACAGGCTCATCTCGCCCTTTGTGGCATCAGATCTCCTAAAGCCGGCCTGCTTTGTAGTTCCTTATGGTCTTACGTAAAGTTGGAAGTGATTTTGGATTTTCACCTACACACTGAGATCAGTTAAAACGCTGCTCTTTCATCCCGTGACCCTGCAGTTAGTTGAGCATATTGCAGGAAAAATTCAGGTCAGATCTCAACAAAGTCATGTTTGTTGCATCACGCAGTGTACTGTAGATTTATTTGTGCATTGAAGGGATAGTTCACCCCAAAATGAAATTTCTGTCATCATTTATTCACACTCTTGTCATTTCAAACCTATATGACTTTCTTTCTTCTGCAGAACACAAAAGAAGATATTTTGAAGAATGTTGGTAAAACTGGACAATGCAGGCACCCATTGACTTGCATTGGTTTTGTTTCTATACAGTGGAAGTGAATAGGTGCTGTTGTTTGGTTACCAACATTCTACAAAATATTTTCTTTTGTGCTCTGTTGAAAGAAAGTGATACAGGAATGAGAGTAGGGTGAGTAAATGATGACAGAATTTTTTTTGGGGGGGGGAGTGAACTATCCCTTTAATTGTGTAATATTCAGCATTATATTAATTTGGACTGATTGGGAGTGTTTTTGTCATTTTGATTTATATTACTATTCTATCAGTTTTGCAGTAGTGTTATAGCTATTATATGTTTATGTACTGATTTTATCTTGGCACTTGATGTAATTGTACGGTCCAACTTAGTATTGAATAGCTCTGTTCCAAAACATAGTGAGCTGCTTATCTTGGCAGCAGTTTTGGGCATCATGAACATGCTTCTGATGCACAAGCTGTTACAAACAGTAAGCAGCAGAAATCTTTTGCCAAATACCTCATACCTCAACATCGCATACTCTAAAGCACAGAAAGGCAATCCCAGGATGGCCTCTGAAAATGAATAGAGCTGTTCCACAATATGTTCTCTGTACAGCTGCTTTGCAACAATAGAAAATTGTGAAGAGCGCTACAGACCACCTTGAAAAAGAAACGTTGATCCAGTCCAGAAGAACTTCCTGTTTCAGTTTTTGAACACTACACAAACGTTTGAACAAAATACAACCATCAGAACATTTATAAACAAATAAAAATTGGAAACAAACTTTTAAGATTTAGTTATATTGCAAGTTTCTTGCAAAGTGGTCTATAGAAATAAACTTGAATTTATTCCATTACTGTATATGAATATGAACATAGAAATAAACTTGAATGCATTCTTTTATGAACCAATGTTATTATACAATAACCATGAAAATCATAAAAATAAATTTTTGATATAAATTAAAAAAATTAAATATAAAATAAACGTTATTATAACCAAACAAGGAAGTTAACCAGTGCGTGCCAGGCGTGTGCATCCAATGAAGCCATCTATAACTTTAATTACTTTTTATCCCCATTTCTTTATAGGGATTTCCTATTTCTTTAGTCATTTATATTTTTCTTTTTAACTTAACCTAAAGTTAGTTTCTGGCTTGATATTGGTATCTTCTAAATACACGTTTTACTGCACTTTGCCACTTACTGTTACATTTAGTGAGCCATAATACAAAAATACAGAATACTAAACGTGAGGTGCACCCAACATTGCAGCTGGTTTTACTCCATCAAAGAAGTTTCTCTATTGAGGTATACACTGACAAATTCAGTGTATTGTCCAGTCATTTCCCATGCGATGAGGTTGCCCTCAAAGACGCTTGTTGTAATGGGTTAAATGACCCTTTAAGATATAGCCTGCTTGAAGGCTGAACCTTTCTTTGACTCTGACAATTTATTAGGATTGCATTGAAAAAGGTCGTTCCTTTTACTTTGTGGATGTGCTGAAGGAGGTCGCCGTTCACCTCATCAAAATTCAAACTTTTTGGCTGCCCCGGTCTTAAAAATCCTCATGCTAAGCAGCTATTTGAATGTTCCTTTATATGTGGAATAAGCTTAATAATATATATGCGTTTTATTATTAAATACTGGAGATGAGCATGCTTACCATTTAATGAGATGCATTTTACTGTAATAATCTTTGGCAAAATTGTTAGCTTTTATTTAGGCTATGTCCCTTTCAAATACGCTGTCATGTCATGGCACTTTCAAGCATTTCGAAATTTCGACCATTATGTTTCTTCAAAAAGCTTGTTTTTGCATTTAATATCGCACTGAATTATTTTTGTTGGGAAGATGTAAATATGTGCAACAATGGCAACAATGTGTTTGCACAACTCATAAATGTAACGCATACTTTATATCCCAGGGATGAATTTTGGGAATCAGAAAAATGTCTTAAAATCACTCACAGTAAATACATTTTGACTGCTAACTGATACTATGCTAATACTGCAGTTAGCACCCAGTTTGGAGAACATATTAGGTTGGTTGTGGCAAAATAAAGACATTGTATGGAGTAATGCTTCCGGCCAAGCACTCTTTTTGTGTGTGTGTGTGTGTGTGCGTGTGCGTGTGTGCGTGTGTGTGTGTGTGCGTGTGTGTGCGTGTGCGTGCGTGCGTGTGCATGTGTGTGTGTGTACGACAGATGGGTTCCTCAGGCTCCATACCCTTGTGGCCTGGTTCAAACCAATGCCTCAGGCCTTACTTTCAAGTTTTAATTCTTGTAGTTGTCATCATACAATCATAAACGCAAAAACATTCAAACAGATGGAGGAAACGCGTCAAAAACCATACAAAGAAATTTTCAATAAGAGAAGTTGTGGGCAATCTTACAGTATTGTGAGATGCACATAATCATTTACTTTCATACACTGTAAATATAAACTGTAATTTTACAGAATTTTTCTGAATTGTTTGGATTTTCCACGGATTATGTATTTTCTGAAATACAGTCGAAAACTGTACAATTACAGAAAAAGACAACAAATTTACAAGAAAACTGGGCAAAACAATGTCATATATATCCTTATATCCTAAAATTTTACAGGAAAAAGTATTTTTTATTTTACATTGTAATATATATATATAAAAATATTTCATTAAATGAAAGATTTTCGCTAGAAGTATGATAGAATAAACCTCCAAGATATCACAAAGAGTACTCAGAGTACTCGTAATTATGACATTAGATGTGGGTTAGATCAATATGATATTTCCCATAGCACATGATAGTTGCATGAAAGACACACACATTCTCGAGCACTTGACGTGATAAAATCAAAGCTAAATTAGATAATTGGACAAAAGCTGATTCGTAATCTCTTCAGAGATCAACCTAATCTCACCTTTACCAGAAAATCCTGTTCATATACACACACTCCACGTCTGTGTTTCTCTAGTACAGGACTGCATTTAGGAGCTTGCACAGTGCTGTCCATTGTAAAGAAAATACAATATAATGGACAGTGTGCACAGGATTTATATTGGAACCTACTGAAGAATCACAATGGGATCAAATAGTAATCCTGCAGGATTCAAACGACTCTGCTGGATTGATAAACAGAAATTCTGGAAGAAAATATGACTTTGAGTTTAGCCAGTAGAATCGTATTTGATTCAAGAGGGTTTTAATTTCATCCCATAGGATTCTTTAGGGTTGGTTTGAAATAATGATTCTGAATCATGAGTTCTTATAGGAATCCTTTAGATACATTGCTGTAAACTTACTACAATTTTGCATGATCTCTCTAGCATAAAGAAAAGTTAGAGATGACTTTGCAGACAGACCATACTGTTTATTTCTTATAATCTCTTTTTAGGGAATTTTAGGGAAACTGAGAGTTAATAGAGAGGACTTCAAGGAATGCTATCCAAAAAAGTACTGCTTTCTACTCATCTCACACTATGACTTATATGAGACATTAGCATTCATGGTTTATTGTATCCCAAATGGGCTGCAAACCATAAATACACATAACTTGGAAAATTGTATTGGCCTTTGGTCTGTGAAAGAGAGAATGTACTATTACATGTTGTTTAGAGCAAAGCTATTTATAAATAGAGAGGATCAGGGGCTGATCTGTGGAGTGTCACTTGGGACGAAAAGTTCATGGGAAGCATTTCTTCTTTTATTGATTCTTCAGAACTCTCTGTCGCTTTGTAAATCTCTTTTGTTTTGTCTTAAATTGTATTTCACAGTGTTTTTCAATCTCAAGTTGTGTTCATGTTTAAATATGTCTTGTTTTTCTTTAATCAGAGTCTGTTGCCCCGAGGCAAAGGTTGAAACTAGGTTGGAAGATACTGGACACACATATCTGAATGCGTAACTACATATTAAGATTGTAAAAGTAAGGTTTTCTTCAACCTAACTCTATCATACTAAGTATTCTCGTAAAGTAACACATTTTGCACTTTCTATTCGTTTTGGACTAATAGCAAAACGTTATTTTTAACACTGTCACTTGCTGTACATTAAACAAAGTTTATGTATTCCTGTTTACTTAACAAATACCTCACAATTCTGACTGGAAGAAACTTGAACCGTTGTAATAAATGAAATATTCATGACGTCACTCGTCATCCATTTTTAACAAATAATAATAAGCTGTTTGGGTGGAGGATGTCAGAAGAATTTCCCTCTTAAGGGAAAGTAGGCGGTACTTGCAAAAGATTGAAAGGACAGAATATCTGACTCCTCCTGAACCTACGTTTAGAACTTTATTTAAAGGAACAGTTCACCGAAAAATGAAAAATCTGTCTTCATTTAATCACCCCCGAGTTCAAAATCTGTATAAATGTCTTTGTTCTGATAAACACAGAAGAAGATATTTTGAAGAACGTAAGAAAGAAAACAGTTTCGGGGCACTTTTGACTACCGTTGTAATTTTTCCTACTATGGTAGTCAATGGTGGCCAAGTACAAGCCTTCTTTTAAATATCTTTCTCTGTGTTCATCGGAACAAAAACTACATCGATTTAGAACAACTCGAGGGTGAGTAAATGATGACAGAATTTTCATTTTTTGGGTGAACTGTCCCTTTAATGCACCAAGCTATCAAGTTAGCCACTGTACATTACCTATTATTTTGAATAATATAATCATTTATTAAACATATTGGTTCTTTTATCATGCTGATGTGATAGTTTTGTAAAAGCAACGAGTGACTCAAGGCCGTCCATTACAGTGTTTTTACTGCAATTAAGGGTCATCTCTGTTATGCATTGTCCTTGAGAACACCCCTTAACTGTGGTAAAATCACTCAGACATAGAGCGGATCCGATGGAGATTAATGACAAGAATATGTTATTTCCATATGCTGGGATTTTTCGCTGATGTGAAATGTAGAGATGTACACATTAACAAGTATCACTCTAAACAAAGCACTGTTGTTGTAATGCAACTAAATGTTCTTTTACTAAATGACCTCTCTCTCGCTCTCTCTCTCTCTCGCCGTCTCATTTCATGCGTGATTACACTAGTGATGGAGCTTCTGGCTTTTGGCTAATTACACACGGTCAGTCACATCTCATTGAAAAATTGAAACTCATTTTCTCTAAAAGCTCCTTAAAAGCTTGATGCTGCTGCCGGTTGCATAAAAACGCTTAATCCCATCACTGCTACAAAACCTCTTTAAATCCAGTCTTTAACAAAAGCCTTGAGTTTTTTTTTAGAAAGGAACAAATGCTGGATTCTTTGTATGAGTGTTTGTGTGTGTTAGGCTTGAGTTTGAGATTGCCAGCTGTTGCTATATTTCTCTGATCAAATGTGAGACTGAGGGTCCATTGTGTTAGAAGTCCATGTCTTGCCAGTGGTGCGTTTCCTTTCCCAGCCCTGTATGTGCACATGTTTGTGAGTGTGTTTGTGTACATACATAGTGTAGTTTGAGTACAAAAATGTCCTCAGAAGTGAGCTAAATCTGTCAAAACTTCCCTTTGGGGACGTTTTGTGACATCCTCTATTATTCAAAAATAAAGAGAATGATTCTTTTTAGACAAAACTTTTTCTTGGGGGGAGGAGTTTAGTGGTTGGGTTAGGAATAGTCTGTATTCATCTTAATCAAAAGTCTGTGTGTTCACTTTAGATAGCTAAATAAACTGTGTGTGTGTGTGTGTGTGTGTGTGTGTGTGTGCGTGTGTGTGTTTGCGTGTGCGTGTTTTTCATTCCCAGGACCAGCTGAGCAGCTGCACCTTCAGTTGTCAAAGCTTCCGGGGGTGAAGATGATGGGGTTTGTCATCTTTAAAGGTTGTAGAGAGAGAGAGAGAGAGAGAGAGAGAGAGAGAGAATAATGTTTGCACACATGTTGAACCTCTCATGTCACTCTCCATTTCAGCCGTCCTCTTCTACAGTATTTCATTCTGTACAGTATTCTTCATTTTGCTTTGTGTGTGTGTCTGCTTCTCTTTAGCATGATTCCCTTTTTCTTTTTGTTTTACAACCAAGCCAAATTTACAACATTGTCTCTCTCTCATTCTGTCTGTCTGTCTCTCTCGGTCTCACTGATCATGTATGCGTGACGAGTTAATAAGTTGCCCTGGCTGTGGTCCAAACTCACAGAATGAACAAGCAGATGTTCGTAACGACTAATAAGGCAAAGCCGAGCACAACTGGCCATATCTCTCGCTCTCATATACACACTCTTTCATTCTCAAGAGTTACAGCACTTATATTTCTTGTAGCTTAGAGTTTAATGTTGAAAACTCAAACTAATGCACTGTTTATATGTTGTCGTTGTTGCTTCAACTGGACACATTTGTAGGGTTTGTAAGTTTTTTTTCTTGCTTATAGTAGACAACAAATTTACCTGTGATTTTATTCGAAAAAGGTGTATATTGTGTTGTAAATGAGACAGTTCCTCTATGTATACACACTGTCCAAACCGACTAAATGAACCTGAGAGTGTATGCAAAGTGTGAATTAATAACCATGACCACAACTGCCATACTAAAAAAAATTATGCTTAAAACACACTCATACACACACGCACACGCACACACACACTTGCTTTAAAAGCAGTCCTAAGCCCCTCTGCTGGGTAAAATAGTACAAACCAAATACAAACTAATCCATTATTACCTTTGGGGTTCTATGTGAGTTTTAAAATGTCTTCATGTTTCTTGGACGGCCAGGCTTTACCCATAGCTACAGGCGTGCATGCGTCAAATCCCGCACTGCTCCACATGCAAAACATAAAATATCAATCTAGTGTTCAAGCAAATAGACTGGTGTCAGGATGTATAGACATACAGTAAATGAAAGAAAACCTTGAGCATTTTGGTACCTTTTATTGTTAAAAATGAAATAGGATTGTTGTGTGTTGTGGCTTTTAGTATATTTTTGTCTGCATTGAGACTGACTTCATGCTGTTTTGCTTCTAAATTTTGACAAAATTCACTTTTAGTGGTTGTATACAGTATATATTTGAATTGTATAGTCTTTCTCTACTAGGAAATGCAAGGAAAAATAAAAAAGATTCATCTTTAACTATACTTTTATCTTTCTGTCTTTTCTAGTATAAATATTGATGTCTTTGCATTTATTGTGCTAGCGTGATGGGAGTGAGTGAGTCTATAAAACATTTTGCAGAGTTACTACCAGACCCCGAAACAGCTGCTCAGCTGCAAAATTTAATTTGTCATTGGTAAACATTCCATTCGCTTTCATTAATCCAGGAGGCGTGCAGAATACAATTCAACATTCACAGAAGCGCTTCTCAAACAGTCCGGAAGCAGATCCTGATTTTCCCACAGTTTCATTCATTTATTTATTTATTGAGCCGCCACTATTTTGACATGCTCATTCAACTCCATTGAAAGTATGACAGGCTTTATAGAAAGTTACTAGTTTTTCAAGAGTTAAGAGGTACAAGTTTTCTGTCACATTGTTGATAATTAATGATGGTTATTGGCACACATGAAAGGAGTTTTAATAACTTTAATTCAAAATGTTTAAAATGGCCAGATAAACCTATAGACTACTTAGCAAGATGTTAACACTGGTCCAAAAACACTTCTGGTTTCATTTTTATCTTACACATATAATTAAATTTTAAAGATATTTGTTTAACATTTTGATTCGGTTATAAATGTTCTGTTTGTTGTATTCTGTTCAAACGTGTTAAAAAACTGAAACAGGAAGTTATTCTGGACCAGCATTGTTTACTTTTGCTGAAGTGGTCTATGGAATAACACAAAACTTTACATTTCTTCCTGCTAACAAATTATCAAATATTTTCCCTTTTCGTTAAATTTTATTCATTTTAATTAACTTTCTTTAACCTGTTTTCATCCCTTTCCATACACATACCTCGCTTTACATTCAAATTTCACACAGATTTTCAGTTGGCCCGGCCATATTTGATCAAACTTTAAAGTGTAATACAGTACCGTGACCTCATATTTCCAAACATATTTTACAAAGAGCCTGACCCTGTCTCCCTACTTTCGACATCTTTTTATTCCTTTAGCTAATCTATCTTTCATATTCACCATTACATATTCATATGGCCATTTACATCACTCATGAATCAAACATGATGTGGGAACACAGGCATTGATTTAATGTACATGGAGCGAGGGGAGGGGGTGCCTCCCCTCGCAAAATGAAAGATAAGTAATTTTGGCCCTTGGAGTTGACTGAAGCAATTTAAAGCTTCAATTATATTTAACTTATAGAAATCCATCACGGTATTAATGAGAAAAGCTCACCGTGCTGAGTTTGCTTTGCTGGCTGAACAGAAGGAATGTAATGGGGTGAATATGAGCCACATTTTCAAGGTTGTTTCCATATGGATTTGTTTTCCCAATCAAACATCCAGCAATGTATTTCTCACTTGTTTCCCAACTAATCATGCAAGTATGTGAGTGAATTTTGTAAACAAATTGACTGACTGATTTATCTTGTCCAAGAGAAAAAAATGTAACTCTTTCAGAGTTTTTTTATGTTTCTCTTTAAAATACTAAAATAAGACTTTTGTTTACATACAAAAATTCAATTACTGTTAACATCATCGCCCAGATAATTTGATCTTGATGAGAAATGTTTGAATTTCAATTAAAGTCTGATTTATGGTTTAATTTCATTGCTGTCTAGGAGAAACATTTGCGATTTTAAAAAGATCTTGTTTATCTCTTTCTTACGGGCTCATTCAGTCATGAACTCTATTACTCAAACATTCAATTATGGATTTATTCATCTTCTAGTGCATATTGCTCAAGCATTAAGTGCCATTCAGTACATGTATACGGAAGTGCCCTGTCATTTGTGGAATGTTCTTTAAGAACATCAACATCCTGTTTAAGTGTGACATTTCCACCACTGTTCCCAGAAAACCTCAAATCTTCCCCCTCTTTTCCCATACATTTTACGGACCCCTGACTGTGGTTTAGATTGCTGTCTTATTAGTGCTGTGGGTGGTTTGGCTGAGGGGTTAAATAATTGAATTGGTTTCTCAAAGACTGTCGGATTGAATCCCATGAACTCCCAAAATTGTGCCTTAGGTGCACGTAACTGCAGGTGACTTGAGGGGAACTGTTTCTCTGTAATAGAAAAAGTCACTTTGTGTATAAGCGTATGCTAAATTGACCCTTCACAAAACCCCGCCCCCCTTCGTTCCTGTTGTTCGACAAGCTTTCGGTATCAGCCATGCACTCCCAGTGTAAATTTGTGCACTCCCTGGGGAAATAGTGAAGAATTTCTGGAGAAATGACACGCTGATTCCAGACAGAAAGGTCTGCGATATGCATTCGAGGGATACAGTCAGGATTTGAGATAACTGTAACAACAATTATACCTATATTTGCGTCCACACCAGCAGACAATAACGTTACGTTAATTCTAAACTCGCGTGAAGCAGTAGGCTACTAACGTTAGCTGTCACACAAATGTACAGCTATATACCTAAATGTGCTGTATTAAGTGTTATATTTACTCCGATATCAGTAACGACAATTTTAGAGAGAGAGTATCTCCGGGCAGAGTTTTTGTCGGCCGTGATCTTTCTTTGTGAAAACGAATAAACTTTTAAATATTAGTTCAGTACAGAAAAGAATAACAGTTCATCAGTGGCTTAATCTTTATGTGTGCATACAACAAACACAGTACAACTGTTGCTTTACGACTTCATTTTTGAAAACGTCTTTCCTTTAAAATGTCACTGCGAATGCTGCTCTCTGAAGGCTGAAGGTGCGCTCATCACATCACAGGGATATCTTGCCAGCTTGCTCATACTTAATATATAACGTAATATGTAAGTAAAATATCAATAAGTATTATTGTCATGATTCTGCCGCCTTTTGTCATGTTTCTGTTGGTCTAGTGGAGGGATCATGGCGGAACCCCATGTTTCATGTGGAGAGAGAGTTTTGGCCCTGTTGGCCTTCCATACACTCTCTCTCTCCGGTCCTGTCTCTGTTCCCGCCCGTTCGTTGCCTCATTATTGCTTGTAATGATTTCATGCCCCACACCTGTTCCCTCTTGATTTGTCCCCTTATTTAATGCCCCTGTGTCCTCTGTCTTGTGCTGGGTCATTGTCATTCGTCTGGTGAGTTCTTGGTCCCTATCAAGTCTAGTTTAGGTAATTGTAGTCCTTGTTTATGTTATCTCCAGTCTGGTTTCAGTGTAGTTAGTCTTAGTCCTGTCTTGTCATGTCGTGATCTTCCCTTGTTTTATTATGTTACCCCCTCGTGGGTTTTTGTTTTGTTTTGTTTTATTATTAAAATGTCTTGTTAACCCCTTACCCGCTGTCTGCGTTTGGGTCCTCTGTCCTTGCACCTCACCAATTCATGACAATTATATTCTGCCTTAAAACACCATTTCCCGTCTTTCCCTTCCGTCTGTAATTCCAACAATATCCTGTCTCGTATCTGTAATGGTATAGTTGTGACGTGAACCCCGCTATTCTCCTTCATTTAGAATGATTTAAAAAAAATTAACTTAGTTATCGTTTATAGTTGTAGTGTGAACGTCCATTAAAGCTGACTATATATCTCTCTGTTTACTATTACAATAATTAAAAAGCTTTTTTTTCATTTTAATCACCAAAGCTCTACTACGCTAGGTTTGTCGGACAAAATGGCAGCACGGGGCACATAATATCGGCGTTATGATTGGTAACATCGCCTGTCAATCAAACTTTTTGCGAAGGGTCAATTACTGCTCACAAACTAGCTTAGTTTGATGTGACTCTGACATTAAATATTCAATGTGAAATCATAGAGAGAGGCTAGCCACATCAAAAACTGAAATGATTTACTAAACCATTGGTGTAAACATTCGAAAAATGAAAATTCTGTCATCATTTACTCACGAACGAACAACGGCTGTACCCATTGACTTGCATTGGTTTTGTGTCTATACAAAAAAGGTGAATGGGGGAAAATGACAAGAGTGTGAGTAAATGATGACAGAATTTTCATTTTTGGGTGAACTATCCCTTTAAAGAGACGTTGCCTTTCGAAAGCCTCAAGTTCATGTAGCTTTCATGGCCGACATGTAGTTTATAATACTATCTGATAGGCGAAGTCAGCCTCGCATAGCACAAATTAAATTAGCATAATGGTTCTGGAGTGCTGAGATGTTATCCGTCCATGTTGGGTTAATGTTCTTCCATGAAAAGTTGCCCAGGGTTCTCTCTCAGAGTGCTGGTATCCGGGCAGACTAATGGCCTCCAGATGTGCGCAACCATTTTTGAGAAAGAATGAGCGGAGCGGTGTGTAAATAAACAAGGCTAACGCCTCACTTCCTGTCACCCTCGAAAGGTCTCTGGGAGAAGGGGAAGAGAGAACAGCATTTTCTCACCTAATCACATCGTCCTCTTAATGCAGTCGCAGCACATTTGAAGAACACACCGAAGCACCGATCGCACATTTTTCACAGTTTCCCAAATCCAATGAAGGATCAAAACAGATTTATGACAGAGGCGGAAATTATCGATTGTTTGCTATGAATAAATCTCGAACAGAAGGAAATAAAGAATTTTTCAAGTCGTCGGATTGAATTCAATTAGACGCCCCAAACGTTCGCAGTGAGGCCGAGGTTTTATCGATGGCTTGCAGACCAGTATTACTTTGAAAAGAATATGATCCATACAGAACTACCGATGGCCGAGGGAATTTAACGTCCCATATATTCCCTGCGGTCTGGTTCGTTTTTTCCGTTAAGATTGAACACATCCTTGGACGGGAAAAGCATAAACTACGCTCTGAAGTGTTCGCATGTCTAACCCACACACTCACTTCAGATGCTTTATGTCAACGTTTGACCTGTAAAGGTCTGGCCTAGAGGGACCCATTGCTTGAATATACTGTTAACTCACGCTGGAAGATAATGTTTGAGAATACTTCCTTGCTTCTTTCCTTTTTTCCTTTCGTCCTTCTTTCTTCATTCCTTTTTTCCATATAGTTTTGTCTTTTTATCATTTTATCACGTCAGTAAATGTTAGAAAGAAGCAGTTAAATGGATACTTCACCCAAAAATGAAAATTCTGTCATTTACTCAGCCTCGAGTTGTTCCAAATCTGCATAAATGTCTTTGTTCTGATGAACACAGAAAAAAATATTTGGAAGAATGCTTGTAACCAAACAGTTCTTGGCCACCATTGACTACCATGGTAGGAAAAATGACTATGGTAGTCAAAAGTGCCCCAGAACTGTTTGCCTTCCTACGTTCTTCAAAACATCTTCTGTTTAACTGAACAAAGGCATTTACAAAGAAATTTTCCCTACTATGGTAGTCAACGGTGGCCAAGAACTGTTTGGTTACAAGCATTCTTATGAATTAAACTCAACCTCCGTACATATTGTCGAGGTCTATTATGAAAATCCTTCTCTTCTGCTTTTTAATTTTGGGTCCCTAGGAAGGGCCAGCGTTGGCGATTCAGTGGGGATGCATATGAAGGTCGCACAGGTTTTGCTGGTGATAGATTGGATTAATCTAGCCTCTGGCACAGAATGATGGAGAGCGCACACACACTTTCACACTGTAGACCACACAGTGAAATGGAGGCCCAAGATACACACACACACACACACATGCTCACGCACGTGATAAACAGCCCTGGAGACAGTGACTTGATGAAATTTGGGAAGTGTCATTTTTAAGAGAGAGGCCATTAATAATAAACATGGGAAATTCTTGGCTGATGCATTCAAACTTCACCTCTCCATTTTTCCCGGTTACTCTCTCTCTCTGTCTCTGTATCTCAGCCCTCCACACCATACTACTTGAATTAAAATGAAGTCTGTACATTCAAACTATTTTATTTAGTTAGATTTGGTGTTTCATTTGTTAGCCTCCAACATCAATCCTAAATCGTATTGCATCATGGAGTCACACATGGAAGGAAATGTGGAACTCTCTTGCATCATGCAAACAAAAACAGTTGTGAAGAATGAAATGAAAAGGCACCCGTTCCTTACACTTCAGTGTTTTTGAACCCAGATTGGAACACCTTGGTTTGGCGGAGAGGTTTTGCTTAGATAGACAGACAGCCGATGATTTCTGCCATCTGTGTGGGACATCAAAGGAAACTTGTTTGCTGGATTTCTGAGACACACTGAGCGAAGGAGCGATAGAAAGCTGCTTGTGGATTTTAATAGGTGTCTCGCTTTTTGTTACATGTTAGCCAGTGTTTAACGTGATTGTGCGTGACACTTTTTGAGGATAAAAGGAGGTCAGAATCGCTAGTGTCTTTCTGAAACCTTGTATCTCCATATTTCGTGTTTTTTTTTTTGCAAGATTCATTATTATTAGTCACCCTTTGTGTTTGTCACTGGGCTTTGCAAATATCTAACCAATAAAAAGTTTTAAAAAGTGCTTATCAACTTTTCCTGAAAAACAGCGAGTTTGGACATCCGAGGTTTCGGAAGTATGACGACGAAATATTATAAATGATTTTATACTACAGGCTTCTACAGATGATTCGCAGGTTTGAAGAATCGAGGGATTAAATGAAATACTAAAATATATATTTGGGTATTCTCTAATGTCTGAGCATCTATGTTTTTGTATTGTTTTGTAGAACCTGTAAATGGCACAGTAGGTTACGTCTTGACTTCACAACATCTTGTGAGCGTTTGGCTCCAGATAGCAAGAAATCTATTCAAAATACGAGATGTAAAAGAAAAAGTTATTCACCTTTTAGACTTCAACCTAATCCTGCCGCCGGTTCACCTTCTAGCTATAATGGTTACGCATCTTTTGTGGCGTGTTTCCAGCACTGGTCGTCTTGGTTTTCCTCCAAATGAGGCATAAGACCATCTGACAGCTCAGCCTCTTCTGTTTCACCAACACCTCTAACATCTTTTACTAGACGTTTTTTTCCGCTTTGACTTCAATGTTGCTGTCATCTGTTTTTCTCAGCTTGACTGTAAGACGCTCTCTCAGTATCACACGTTCGCAGAGAGCTATTTTCTCTGATCTGTGCTAAAACATTTGCATCTCGCTCTCTCTTTCCCTCCCTGGCGCTTTCTGTCTCTCTCGCTCTGTTTTCTCTTTCCTCAAGTTCACACACTAAACAAATATGTTTGTCTCGCTGTTTTACTCGTCCTTTCGACCTGAATCTTCTCGGTTTTATTTTAGGCCCACATCTGAGGAGAGAGCCGGGGGCAGCGTTTACACCCCAAGTAGACCGCTGTATACAGGTGTACAAAAGGTTTTTGTTTATCTGATCGCTCAGAAAACATTTTGCAAGTGCATTTGACTACATTTATAGTATCAAATATGTGTTCTGAGGCATCCAATCGGCTCTCAGTATGTAAAATATTTTTTTGTTTTGTTTCACGTTTAAATACATTGTATTATGAAAGTAAAATGGGTTTATGCATATATATTTAAACTTTGCCATATGTACATACCGGTTTAAACAAAAAAATATGTAAAAGGCTTTATAGAACTATTTTGGTATACCTCACATTATCAGAGCACATTATTGTAAGATTCGATAAATTCAAGTATATTTTGTGCTGAAAAGTAGGTCATGCATGCGGATCAATAGTCTGACGCACATGGGTTGGGTTAGTTTAGTTTGATGATCAACAATCTTCACATTCTTGCCCTAAAATCTTTGTGTATCTTTACAACTACATTCTGTCTTGAACAAAGAGTTCAGTTGTTCTCCTAACTCATTGCTGGAGGCAATTTAGAAATACACAAATGTAAACAAAATAAGTTCAAATCCCCTGAGTTCACAGGTCTTGAATATTGCAGAGTTTCCATAATAAAACTTTTTCATGTCTCCAGCCTGACAGCTGAGTCATATTTGATTTGGCTGAATAACTAATTCATAAATTAGCTGTGTCGCTTTGTTAGGGTCTCTCCTGCCGACATTTAAGAGATTTTTCTCTGTCTCTCCACTCTGTGTTTTTATTAAATGGGCGGAGATTTTTTTTCGACTAATGTCCAAGGACGTTGGCCTGCGATTTGGAAAAATATCACATCTCTGTGGGACGTGCAGTCGAGTTTGAACACAGAGCAGATCCTTGCAGAAAAACAGTTGTTTTTGGCTCACCTTTCTGTCTGTAAAAATATGCTTTCCTTTTTTAAATTTTCCTTTTTTTCTTGTCATCTACTCCATGCAACTTGCCTGTCCCGCTTCGAGCAGCCTGCAATGATGTCAACCTGACTCATCTCATAAGACTCCCATCACTACCACAAATCCAATTAGTTTTACATTACAGAGATGCATTCTCCTTACTTCAGGAATTCAAATTGCAGCAAAATATCGAAACACACTGAAGATTGATATCACGCTCTGACCGCCTTCATTACAACTGACATTTATGTCCATAAAGCGAATGCCGCCATCATGACCTCATTAAGACCAGTGTTTTCTTCTGTGTCCGTGTCGCCGTGACTTTCTCCAAAAATTTACATTAAACTAAAGTGAAGCAAACTACTTGAGCCAGCATACTGGGGAATGCTTATTTGGGCTCTGTAATGCACTGCAGGGACCCATACAGGAGCCGTGCTTTCGAGTTCTCATTGTGATGCATGCCGGCATTCAAAAATATCTTTGGGGAATGGAAGGAAAGTTAAGGCGACACATTTACCCCCCGCCGAGGTTGGAACAGCGTCAACATCTGGGATTATGCGAATATATTCTCCTGAATCACACAGCCTCGCTCACTCGTCAGTGTCAACATTTGTGCTGAAGCGATTCATTTACATCACTGTGTGGTCAAAAGCAACCTGATGATTGTGTTACAGATGAAGTGTAAACATAGCAAACAGGTCACTGCTGGAACACATCAGCATAACACACACACTTCTAGTTCTCAGTTGGTGCAAATTGACACACAGAGGTCATGGGACTTCCTGCATGGGATCCATCCCATCACCCGTTCACCACGGAAACAAGAGGTTAAAAGAGACATACTTTCCTAGAGAAAATGCACACATGGTTTTTGTTTGGCTATATTTAGTAAAACTAGAATTTCCCAGCATTCTTTGAATGGTATGGAGTAGACTAAAAATAACCCTTGAAATATCCCTTTTTTTGTTGAAGGCAAACAGTTTTTAAAGGCTTAAACTGCTGAATTTCGACTTTTTTAATGGCTACTGTATTAGTTAATGTCAAACAACGGTATTAAATGAACCCTTTTAACACTGCACACTACTTCACAATTGCTGTTGCTAAAATAGTAAACCCCTGACAGTTAATTTGCACACCCGAAAAGCAACTTATTTTAGCACCACGGAGCTGTAAGACGCAGCGCGCTCTCCATCTCCAAATCTAATTTTGGCTCTGGGCCCCAAATCACACACAAAACATCCAAACCATCATTCATAGACATTCAGAGACAATGTTTAATCCCCCCTTGAAAGTTGGTATGACCCATCAGTGACCCTAATAAAGAACCTCCAGTTTAGCATTCCAGTCCCCACCGCCCGACTGTCCCATCCCAACAAAAGGTGTTGGGCGGAGGGATGATATTTCATGCCTGGACTGGTGCTTTCGGCTACAGCGCATTTAGATTGAGTCTATTGGGAGGGGAAAGCTAAGCCAAGGGCCCCAAAGTGATCGAGTGGAAGTTTAGTGTGAGGGTATTCCATTCAGACAAAAGCCCGTAGCGCTACACATTTGTCTAGTGGCCCCTTTTAATGAGACCTCCCTGACAACCCCAACAATGGCCCGGGCCTCTTCTCACTGCCATGCATGGCCATTATTTTGATATGCATTCTCCAAACATTGGTACAAAGTGAAAGTGTGTGAAAAAGAGATTATGAGTGATGCTGATGCTACCAATTCTTGGTAAGTATAAACTATGGACCAACTTAACCTGTAAAATTATGTTTTCCCCTGTGTCTTTTTCTGTAATTTGATTGTTTTTGAGCGTATTTAAAAAAACTGTAAAATTTCATAAAAATTTTTTTGAGATTATGTGTGAAAAGCTGTAAAAGGATATATATTATAATATATACATATATGTAAAATTGTTTTCCCCATTTTTCTTGTAAATGTGTTGTCTTTTTCTGTAATTTTATAGTTACAGAAAAACTGTAAAAAAGAAGTCTTTTCTGGCAGCTGGCCGCAGCTGGGGCGACGGAAATAAACTGTAAAATAAAGTTTTTTCCCTGTAAAATTACATGTTCTCCCCGTTTTCTTGTAAATTTGCAGTCTTTTCTGTTATTTTATGGTTTATGAACGTATTTAAAAAAATACAATAAACGATATAATAAAAACGATAAAAATAAATAAATAAAAGAAAAATTCTGTAAAAGGTTCATTTAAATCCAACACTTAGGTTGTTCATGGGTTAAAACAAACAAAGATTGTCTGACCTATTTGTCAGATATGGTGACCCATACCCGAAATGTGACCTCTCCATTTAACCCATCCAGAGAGTAGTGAACACACGACTTGCTCAAGAGCACCTCAGTCGATACCCGCTGGCCATGAGAATCGAACCGGCAACCTTCTTGTCACGAGTCTGACTCTCTAACCATTAGGCCACGACTGCCCCTTGTATAATTTTTTGCCTGATGGGCGATAAAAAGTGTGAAAAATGTATATCACATTACATTGAAATGTGATATACATGCCTGAGGCATGTATAAGGACTAGAAAAGCATAGAGCCTTAGCAACCACCCAGAAGACCTTAGCAACTACATACACTGAAAAAAACAACTTGTAGGATTTACTTAATTTTTTTATCGAAAGTTTTTGCATTCACTTTTGTAAAGTAAGTTTTACTCCTGAAACTAAGTAAAATCTACTCAGTTTTTTTTGTAAATTTAATTTGACATTATGAATAAATCTTGCTTAATTTTTTTACCTGTATGTGATAAGAAAGTTATGTAAATCTAATTAGATTATTCTACATAAAATTACTTAAGATTAATAAGTAAATAGAATGTGTTATTTTTGTGTAGGTCTGATTATTATTTTTTTAGTAAATCTAACTCAACTTTTTTAGTAAAAGTGCAATTTTTGCTCACATGTATTGTATTTATGTTAAAGTAAAACAATTTCCTCATTTTATTACATTAATTTAAAATCATATAAATATACTACCATTGTTGCGGATAACAAAAACAATAATTGGACTCAACTGTATAAAAAGTAATGTATTAAACGCTTAATAAAATATTATTGCAGCATTAAGTTAGTTTTACATGTAACAATAAAATGCAAAAGCATATAAAAACAATTACAAACAAACAACATCAAGAATGGTGGCTATTATAGCAAAATCATGTAACCATTGAAATCAATCCCAACACAGTATTTCTGCTTCATAGTATAATATTACATCAACATTAGGTTACCACAGTATTATTTTTCAACTGTTGATGAGCTACATCAAAGTACATGTTTTGCAAGGCCACATCATGCAGAAAGAAATGGAAGGTCACAAGTTGATTCCTGAATCTAATAAAGTCTGCCACTCTGATCTGTCAACAATAGTTTTTTAATTAATAGTGCAAAATTAATCCTTAGAATCAAAATCATTTAACCTGATCTCACAGGGATTTGTACCTATTTTACAAGGTGGCTAATATGTATGAATTCACATGATGCGAATCAAAAACATATACGATTAGTAAAAAAAAGCAAATGAAGCCTCACCCCTAAACCTGACCCAGGGATCCCAAACCTTTTCAATACAGGACCCAGATCTATCTCAGTACCTAGTTTCTTTCTATGCTGTAGAAATATGGAGAAGACACACATTCGTTCCCTTGAAGGAGATAGCAGTTTGCTTCTTGACATTAATGAATATGTTTTGTTTTTAGGGCTACATGGTTGTGGCACAAATATATCATATGAAAATATGATTCCCCTTGATATTGTAATTGTGATCTATATAACTTACATGTAACGAAAGGAATTACTTGTGATAAAAATCCTAAAGTATTAAACATGTGCTTCATCTGCACTTTAAACAGTTGTGTATTCGTGAAAGCACAATATACACGCGAACCAATGAACAAGTATCATTGTTAGCCACTAGAATAGTTTTTTGAAAAAGTGTAATGCACCACAACAACGAAGTGTCTTTGTGTCACGACCCACAGTTTGAGAACCTCTGAATTGAATTGAAAATGTATATCAATTCATTTGAAATGCAGATAAAAGCTTCACAAAAGAAATGCAGAATGTGATTGGACGATGGGTTGTGTGCATGTTTTCTCAGTGAGTCCATCTGCAGAGTGAATGATTGTAGGGGTAATGATGTGTGGATGAATGGGAAGATCCTTTACCGAAACCCCTACCAAATGCTCTTCTCCCTCTAGTGCTGTAGCGCATTCAAACCCAACATCATCATCCAAAAAAGAGTGGGTGGGACGCGAATGAAAGGGTGTTGGCAATAGTGTGTCCGTCAAGTACCATGAAAACAGATGTGTTTTTGAGCTGTACACAGGGGAAGAAAGGGGGTGCGACCACTGAATACGATCATTGTTTGTTCTCGCTCTCATACGATGTGCAGTCATTGCAGTTACAGACAGAAAAGCGTGTTTGTTGCATACAAACACAGCATTTCTATCTTATTGTTAGTGCTGGTTGCTAGGGCATTATCATTATTTGTATTGCTTGTATCAAGGGTTTGGTGTTTGTTGTAAGTGATCAAAAAAATCCTTTCAAAAACTGAAACTTTCTGACAGCTGGGGCACTGGAAAATTCCATAAAATAAAGTTTTTCCTGTAAAATTACATGTTTTCCCTGCATTTCCTGTAATTTGACGGTTTTTTACTGTATTTCAAAAATCTGTTAAAAAACCAATGAAATTTAGTTTTTTAGACATTATGCGTGAAAAAATCTGTAAAAAATTACGTATTTTTTACAATGAACCGCTGATTTAAATTAATCTAGAAATTTGCATATTTGACCCACCAATGAGTTGAAAAAACTCAACAATTTTTACATGGTGGATGATGAAACGGAACAAAACAAAACTCTTAGATGTACATTAAAGAAGATACCTGTTATGTCTAGAAAGCAGAACATCATAGCAAGTACATCATGGCTCTACCTACAGTAGCAACTCTTTGGACTTCAACATAGCACCCGCATAGCAACATGGAAAAAACCCTCAAGAACCACCTAGCAACGACATAGGAAAGCCCTACATTGCATGGCCAAGCACTTCTCCACAAAGATCTAGTTTCGTATTTGTTCTGGAATTATAGCTAGTGACTGTTTTAGTGACAAAGAGGCATCTCATCTTATGCAATATCCTGAAATAAGTCTTTACACGCGCACGCATACAAAACCTCATCCATCAAAGCACCAGAGATGTTGTCTGTCTCAGTTGGTGCCGAACGCATGTGTGAAACGGGCTGCTCAATCTCAGCTTTCACACGCGCACACATGCGCGCACGCCCTCCTGTCAGGTCGGTGGATAATTAGCTGGTGCTTTCTGGCAGGGGTGGAGTGCACCGCGGTGAAAGACCAGCCAAACTCTTTTGTCACTTTTTGCGATGTCATATGGGACCCCTCCCCCGGTGCTCCTTTATGACACGGCCACAGGTTCCTTTTCACCCCGCTTGTCCTCATGCATTCATAGGCATCATTCAGCAGGCCCCCTGCTTTTGTGCTTGGGGTGAAACACCCAACAACCACCCTGAGCCGCTCGCACTCCCCATATGGCTTTACCGACAGACCCCCACAAAGACTGAGAGAAAGAGAGAGAGGGGAGCAATGAAAAAGATCTTACGCTTCGACAACACATGAAATAGCTTTGTTTTAAGTTCCCACAAGCCAAATGAGAGCCAGGCAGAGTTTAGGTTTGAAAAGCAATACAGCTGTGTGATATCACTACTAAATTTTGTTTAACACACACTAAAATGATTTTTAAAAACCATGACAGCGTAGACACTTCAACTGGAGGGTCCCACTTGATGAAAGTCTTGGGTAAATATCGGCCACGTGAAACCCTCACTAAAGACTTTAACCGAGTATTACACTTGTGTACACTTATTTGTTCTGGCATGATTCGTGAGAAATTGTCTTTCTTAAGGATGCATTTCTATTCATTTAGCTCAGGGGTTTGTTGAATCAGTGTGAAACCCATGTTGGCGTTTGTTGGACAAATGTCAATGAGAATTTAGAATGCTAGTGTTTGAGTTTGTTGGATCAGTTTGAATTAGCCTTTAAGGAAAGCTACTTATACAGTACCTTTTATTTGAAAAGAGGGTGTTTCGAGAAAATGAACATTCTCATTTAGTGTAACAGTAAACTTGGATAAAGGTGCATTAAATGCTAATCCGAAAATACCATCATTTATGTAACTGCGACAAAAGGGAAGTTGTTTGATTATAGCATAAGATCACTCGGCTGTAAAGCTGCATGCATATGTAACGTTAAAACACTTGCCAGTCTGCTTCTTGTTTGAGAAATTAGCTTGTTTCTGAAATACTACACTGCTATGAAAACATTTGTTGTGCTGCTAAAAGTGTGTTCAATTTGGTGCTTAAATAAATTACTCCCCAACCCCTATTTCCCAAAAATTGGGGGAAGAAATTGGGGAGAAAACTTAGAGGTCATTCTTTTTATTGCTGACAAGACTTTTTTTAATGTTGTCTCAAAGGTTTATCTTAAAATATAAAATAGAGTTATATTGCATTGTGGTTAGTGTAACTCAAATAATCACCGTGGACCGGAAAAATCACTGTTGATTGAAATCTGAGCAAGATCTGTGGACTGAAAAATATATTTTCTTAAGCACAGATTACAACTACTTTTCTCAGAAGAAAAGAAGCAGAAAACGTTAATAAAAGTTCCTATTTACCCACCATAAATCGGTAGATGTTGAAAGATCTCATTTATGATGTTTTTTTTTCCGCTAAAACATAATTTCTGTATCGAAAGATGCAAATCTGTTTTTCCTATGACTGAATCATGTCCACATTATTTCATTGTTTTAGACAGTGCCTTGAACATGCCTTACCATGTAAGCATTATGTTGATTATACATCTCTTAGAGATTATAGACCATTTTACAAGACGAAAACAACACTGGTCCAGAAGTACTTCCTGTTTCAGATTTTATTCATTAATGTTACACACACACCACTTTGCCAGATGTAAACACTGGTCCAGAAGCACTTCCAGTTTTTTAAAGTTACTTATATAATTAAATCTTAAATACATTCATTTAACATTTCTGTGGTTTTATTTAGTTCAAACCTTTGTGTTAAAAAACTGAAGCAGCAAGTTCTTCTGGACCAGCGTTGAATCAGCATTGCTTTCCGATTCATGTCCAAATCTTCTGTTGATCATATTTTGTTCTAACACTTGCAAAGTGTTTAAAAATAAATCATGAAGTGCTTCCAGACCAGCACTGTTTACATCTTGCAAACTATTGTGTAAAATCAATAAGAATCCATTAAACTCTAATAAAGCCTTTCCAAAATGGTGTTAGTTGCCGCTTCACGCCAACATGCATGTGTTCTTTCTTCATGGTTGGGCATCTGAGTGAATTTGACAAGCATTAAGAGTGTATGCTCACCCTTAGGGTGTGAAACCTGTGCACCGAGCTCCAACAGGTCATTCACACACCAGAGGGCAAAAAGACACGCAGCCCTACATGACTCTCCAACCTGACCTATTTCCATCAGCTCTTATCAGATCAAGCTACAAGCACCATGCTACAACTTTCTATACACTGTATATTGCTTCCTCTCTCTCTCTCCCTCTCTCGTTCTGTGTTATTCCTCATTTCCGACTGAGCCGATGGCATGTAATAGAGAGGTTAGAAAAGGTTTAATCGCTCAAAGAGTGTTGCGGTTATATTTTTTCCGTATTTCTGTCACTATTTTGTGGCAAAAGTTTAAAGCCGGGGCATGGAGCTGCAAAACAAAAGCCTGGTTAATGAGGGTGGTAAACGCAACACACATGTAGCTGTTGCAGCATTCTCCTGACAGCGCCACAGATGAAAGCAATAGGAAGTAGCTGAGAGACAGCAGAGAGAGAGGGAAATAGAGAGAGGGAGAGAGAAATGGAAAACAACATTATCGTGAGATCAATCCCTGATGATGAGATACGTGTGATGTTTTAAAAAAACGTGGTGCAACTAATTCTGGTAGGACAAGTTATTTCAACACTACGATTAGAACATGGTCAATGATATATACTGTATACCTTTGCTGTTTCAATTTTAAAGTGTCATACTGTTTTAAATAGCTATGATATCTCTCTGAGACCTAGGCGTATGAATAATTTATTTATATTTTAATATTTGGCAGCCGTTTATCTAATCTGTAAGCTTATTTGATAGAAGTTTTTCAGAATGTCAAAATGACCATGTGTATTTAATCCAGACGGAAATCTCAAGTCTGGACAGGACTGGAATCAACCCAACACAATCTTGAGGCAAAAACTTGACTTTTTTACGATGTGGCTAATTTTGGCTAAATCATATGAATTTGTACGATCTCATTCGTACATTTGAGTACGATTTGCTTTCCCGCCGGTGATGTTAGAGGTAGGAGCGGGGTTAGGGGTGGGACTTCAGTATTGCTTTTTATACTAATCGTACGTCTTTGTACGATTTGCAATGTACAAATTCATACGGATAAGCCACCTCGTAAAATAGCAACGAACTCCCATGAGATCATGTTGATGAACTTAATCTGGCCAAGAACTGTGTGAGTGTTCAAATGTTGTGTGTATGTGATTAGATGTATAGCCCCTCAAATTTCATTGTATGTGTCATGCAATGACAATAAAGAAATCTGATTTAATTGCATAAAAACTGTAGTGCTGGATAAGTAGACAATATTTGTATCCGTTTTCCAAGAAGATACCGTTTTCAAGACTGTACATTTTAAATGCATATGCATCTTGGCATTTCCACATTTGGCAGACACTTATACAAGAGCTCCTTTAGCTCAATTGTAGAAGCATTGCACTATAAATGCAAAGGTCATGAGTTTAATCCCTGGGGAACACACATACTGAAAAAAATGTGTAGCTTGTTGCTTTGGTTAAAAGCATCTGCCAAAGGCATACATGAAATGTAAGCATTGAACTCAAGCCATGTGTATACATGTTACTGGGAATCAACCCCATAACCTTTGCACTGCTAATGCAATGCTGTACCAATTTAGCTACAGATACACATGAGTGTCTACTGAATGGTAATTTTTCCGACATGTCTGATATATGGCTCAAAAGATTTTGATTTGTATCAAAAGTTGGTTCCATGTACAAAAGGCAATGGGAGTTTCTAGGTTTTGCTATAGCAGATACCAAATGCAAATAAAATGATGAGGGAAAAACGAATTAACGCCAACCTGTGCAAACCCTGTCACACTGTTAACACTTCTCCACGGAGAACAGATTATTTCTGGTCCTGAGGACTAATTTGCAACTTTGATTTTCCACAAGTTGGGTGAAAAAATATAGGGCCACAGTGCCCTTCTAGATGTGAAAATGGACTGTCTGTTTCTTCGCATTTCTTGCTCTCGCGGACTCCCCCCTCACTCACTTTTCATAGTTAATGGAGTATTCATCGCAGCAGGTTTAATTTCACTCTTTCTTTCCTATTTCGCTTTAATTAACGGCGGGTTCCTCTAATCACTCTCTCGCTCAGCACTCCAACAAGCTCGACCGAAAGATCTTTACCCCCCACGGAGGAGGAGAAAAAATGAGAGGAAAAAAGGCGCTATTATCTATCTTTGTCCTGCTTCTCCCTCCTGTCTCCACTCCAGCCAGTGAAAAAGTGTGTGCGTGCGTGTGTGTGTGTTTGTGTGGAGGTTCAAAAACCTGGAGGTCATCAAATACACCGACAAAAGGAATTGTGAGTCTTGCAGCAGACGTGTAATGTGTATTCATCTCATATCCATTTATCCATCTTAATTCTCTTTATCTCTTTTAAATGTGTTATGAATAGAAAGTTTACTGAAATATACTACTAGTTACACAGTAAACAGTGCTGGTAATGGCCAAGATTCATTGGGGGATTCTAGTTGGAGACATTTGATATTTTTAGACGATTCAGAAAATCCCTGTATTTATGTATAAAATTTGCATAGTGTTTTAGATGCTATTTCATGGATAAAATATGGAAATCCTCTACATTGTGAAGTGGAACTCCATCCCCCACTGAAATTCATTCCCCAGACCCCAGCGTTTCCCCCCTTCCCAGCCCTGACTATAAAACTATGTAAAACAAGGTATTTTTTTAGAGATATGTGGTTACCACACTCTAGAGTTACCTAACACCTGTTAGCATCTGGACATGCTAGCATCATTCATCAATCACAGATGCGATGTGAGCAAATAGGGCAGGAGAATGTAGGGAAGGGGCTGATAACAGAACAGAGTCTCCGACTCTATGTTATCAGCTCCAACCTTGTGTGTTCCAGACTGATTAGAAATGTACGGTTGAGAAATAATAGGGACCATGTCAATAAAAGGAAGTATTAGCATCATTAACGCTTTCAGAACAGAACGTTTGCTGTTAAAATGTATATTCGCATTTGGTGATGGTCACTTATGTAAAGTAGGCCTATATAAGGAGGTTTCAACAATGACATCCAATTAAACATAGCCATATCCATATCTTTGCCTGTCAGGTGTTGTAACGAGGAACTAGGCAGGGAAGCAGATCCACATGCAGTATTACATTTATTAAACATAAGACAAAGTACAACCTAAAAATAACAACGAAACAAGAAGTAATCCAAGAAAACCATAAAACAACAGGGACTCCGAAACAACGACTGACAAATGAAACACTAGGGATATACTGTATATACACATGGGATAACAAGCGGGCAAACAAGGAACACCTGACAAAAATTAACACTGAACCAATAATAAAAAAAAACTACAAAATGATATGGGGAAACAGGAACTCAGGAAAACAAACTAAAAGTCCAAAGGACGAGGGAACACAAACTGAATCGTGACAGATGTGCCAACCCGGTCTCATGAATTGCGTATAAATAACAATACGTACGCCAAAATAAATACGTACGCCAAAGTTCGATTTTGCGTGCATATGATACGCCAATGTTTGCGTGCACCTCGCTGGAGAGCAGCCATTTTGAAACGTACATGAAGAGGAAACCCTGAAATAATTAAAATAATACTGTTAGGTTTTGGGTTAGGGTAGAGGTTATAATATGCACGCACGCTAACATTGGGTTTAGGGTTTGGGGACAGGTTAATAAGACAAATTGCCGGTTAATATGCACGAGCGCTAAATTGGCGTATCATATGCACGCAAAAATAGGCGTTTATTCACGCAAAAATGAACTTTGGCGTACGTATTTCACGATAATGCAACCCGCGTGTTATTTATACGCAATTCATGAGACTGGGCTCGGTGTGCTGGACTTGTAATATACTGTATGTAAAATATTTGTTTGAGAATGTGTTTTGTTTTCATGTCCTTTGTTAACATCCAGTATGTCAATCTCAGCAGTGCCGGAAAAAGGTCCCCGATTAGCAAAGATAATTGATTTAATGATGAATCAATGTTGAATAAGGAATTGATCAGGTATTGATCCTGTCACTTTGCTCCTTTCACCACTGTAAATGAGATGAGGAGACGTCCCCGCCACCCTGGGAGAAGAGACAAACAGCTCGTTTTCAGACATCAAAGACCCTTGTTTAACAAAATTGTTGCTTTTGGATCAGGTTTAGCACTGGGTATAGATTCAGAATAAAGAACCACTCGCTTTAGTGCATTGCAAAGGCTGCTATGGCATTTATGTTCCTTTGCGAAGCATTTTAATGTAAATGCTTCACGTTTCCCTGCTTTCCATATTTAGCCCACGTCTGCATTAGATATGCATGTGAAGTATTTCCAATGGAAAGGATGTGAATAGGATGCTTTGTATAAACACGCAAATGATAAATATATTTTAATTGACTATGCATTTTATACATTTTATTTACCTCTTAAGATGTAGCTTATGATTCTTAAAATCTCAAGTCTAATACTTCTAATCACGAATATTATTAGGTCTTAGTACATGTTGATTGCTTATTTTTGCAAAAATTGTGGTCCACAGCAGCATCATTTTGAAGATGATGTTATTTTCATAATATAGTGTAATTTCCTGTAGGCTACGCAGTATTAAATCAAAGATTATTTGACCTGCAGGTCATGTTTACGTGTGCCGCACATTTCAAAAGAAACTCATTATGCAGGTCTGCTAATACAGCTTTAAAGTCGGATGCAGTGCCTCAGGTAATTGTGTGTAGTTGGCTCCAGTCAAATAAAGAAAAGGCATCTGGTTCATTATTAGCAATGCAGAGCCTCATCTCATCAACCAATCAAAATGCAGATGCCAAGGAATCAAACTTTTAAGAAACGTTTTAATTTTCTTCATCATTTTTAACACTGTTTTATTGGTTGGTTCACACTAACAAAACATTTAATGAGGTTTTGTGTCCCTAAACACTTAAAAAATCAGGCTGTGGGGTACAGAAGTACAGTTCAATATGTTATATTGTGGTTTATCTTGGTTTTGATTAGTTTTTTTTTTTAATGAATCATACTTCAAAAACTTTAGTGAACCAAAAACATTGGTCTGTGAAAATTTTTGTGACCTAGAGCTTTAAAGGTCCAGTTCACCCAAAATGTATTTTTATCCTTGCTTTACCACTAAAGGGATACTTCACACAAAAATGACATTTCTGGCATCCTTTACTCACCCTCTTGTCCTTTGAAACATGTATGACTTTCTTTCTTTTGCAGAAGAATGTTTGTAACCAAACAACAGCAGTGCATAGTGACTTGCATTAGTTTGGTGTCCATACAATATAAGTGAACCAACATTCTTCAAAATATCTTCTTTTGTGTTCTGCAGAAAAAGAAAATCAGTCAGGTTTGAAATGACAAAAGGGTGAGTAAATGATGAAAGAATTTTAATTTGGGGGTGAACTATCTCTTTAAATATATCACAAGATATTAAAACGTACTGCACTTCAATTTCTTCACAGCCTTATTTTCATTTGCTTCAGACTAAATACTTCCTCACCAAAGTCTATTGTCTTTTCTTTCGACCTGTTCTGCACTCACAAAAACAACTCCACCGACCACACATGGACATGATCTAATGCCATGTTAGGTGTGCAGCAGCTGGATAATGAAGTCTCTCATGTCCCAGGCACCTGGGGGCCACTAAACCAAATTTACCCGCAGGAGTCTCACTCCTCCGCTGCCGGGCTGCTCTCCATTCCTTTATTCACAGCCGTAAATCTGGCCTCTAACAAACTTCAAAATACATATAGTGCCCGAAACATGTAACTCGGGAGCCCTTCGCTCTCACGGGGGACGCAAAAGAGCGCGGGCCCCCGCTGTTTAACGGCCTCTGCCGAAACGCCTTTGGTTCGCATGTGCTGTGTTGTTTTAAAGCTGAAGTTTTTAGCCTCTCACGTCTCCCAGGTGGCTAGGGGAAAGTAATAAAAGACAGACTCAGTCTGACAAAATTACAAATCTAAGAGAACTGTGCTTCATTTGTTTAAAGGGCCATTATAAGCAGAACATTTTTCCAATCATGTAACATGACAGTCATCAGAGACATAAACTCAGATGTTTTGCTTTACGCGTTGACACAGCCCTGGGAAAATGTAGCTTTATTTGGAGGTGTTTCATACACGCTGTGGGCTAACTAAGGGGATTGCCTGCTGAAACATGAGCCGAGAAAGCAAGAAGCAATTATGAATAGGTTTTCAAAATAAAACTGTGTTTTTCTGTACTTAGCTTGTCTGCCTGCCAGGGCCTGGCACTGACCCATTCACAACTGCTGCTGAACATGTTGGCTCTAATACCATCTGCATTCTGATACCTTCATTAAAACATTACTGCAACAACTCCATCAACATGTATCCTATTTATGCTTGTCTGATTAGTTTCCATGGTGATCCTAGGTCTGGAAAATGAGCTGTCAATCACGGAACGCAGTCCAGTCGAATAGGAGGTACGTGTGAGCCAGAGGCTGAGCGGCATGTTCATCATTATTCATACACATATTTTTCTTTTATTTTCTTGTTATTAAAGGAATGTTTCATTTAAAATGAAATGGATGTCATTATTTACTACCCTTGTGTCATTCGAAATCCGTATGATGCTATTTCTTTCAGCGGAATACAAGAATAAATGTTTTAAGAAGAATTATGGGGCTTGTCAAAGGCTGACAGTTGTGACGATGACCAGGGGCTGTCAAGACAAAAACAACAATATAAAACTATCATAAAGTGACTCGGTCATGCTTTATATTCCAACTCATGTGCAGCCATAATAGTCATGCAAAATATCACTGAAGATGAAATATTTTGCATTTTTGCAATTTTCCAAAAATTATGCATCTACTACATTAATACCAAATTCACTGCTGTTTTTTTATAATCAGATTGGAGGCTAGACATGTAGACTATAGACATGCACTTTGAATAATGACAAGTTTCTGTTTCTTACACATATGTATCACATGGCTTCAGATCTGCATAACGATTGTTAAAAAAATCTACAATAACACACACGTTTGGAGCAACATTGAAGGTGAGTATAATGAGGCCATGTTTGGGTAAACTGTTCCTTTAAATTGACTTGAAACACAGACATGTAGAACAAAAAAGTCATTTGTCTTTCCCTCCTCATCCTCTCATTCTTCAGAAGGAGCAACCTCAGCAGACATCAGTGTCAGGGTGATTTGTCCTGGGTGATGGTGCTTCAACTAGGCTGAGAGGTTTATATTACTCATTGCCTGTGTGTGCCTGTGTGTGTGCAAAAAAATGCAGGATTACAACATTTTCCTACTAGAGAAGTATGCTGAAATGCAGCAGAACTGAAAGAAGTCAATCATTACTTTACGTTGTTATCTAAATGTTATGCAATGTTAAACATGTTTTAAGATGTCCATCAATATATAACCTTTCTATTCAGTTTCCAAACTCACTTATGCTTTGCAGGGTCATGAGAGGGCTGGAGCCTGTCCAAGCATCTTGGGCCACAGAATGAGTGCACCCTGGATATGTCCAATTTTTTTAAACTCCTGAAGAGCAATGCAACATTTCAGTTAAGGTTCTGGTATTAATATTGCAGCATCCAAAGAACCAAATATGTATTCAAACTCCTGTAAAATTCTCTCTTGTGGCCCTATTGTTTAGGTCTGGTTCCAAATTATGAATGAAAGTTAAACAGAAACCGTTTTGTGAATGTTTTGACTAATATTATAGTGAAATAACTGCATGTGTCAAGTACCTATATGTATACAATATACAGTAATGAATATTATATGCACTGTCAGCATATCCTCTCACTGCCAGTATTAGCAATAGTCTCTTTGCAAAGAGTGTCCCTGGAGTGCAGCTGTCATATTATTTCCACAAATTAGCCTGTACATACACTAACTTGTAGTTTTATAGCAGGGACTGAATTACAATAGTAGGCCAGTGTAAAAAGAACGAGTCTTTGGTCCCCACGCAATAAATTTGTCGCCCTCTCCACGACACGCAACTCAATATGGTGCCCTTATGAGCGCGCACTGTATGCATCACGCGAACAAACAGCCTCTTGAGTCTTGTTATCCCGCTTCTTTTCCAATTCAAGCAGTAAAAGTCCGTCACGACCAGGGGGAAAGGGCAAAGTTTGCTCTTTGGGCCGGTATGAATAACAATGCGCATTGTCAACGACCTTTGTGGCCGGGGGTCTATTGAGACGGCGAGACGCGGCCGCCTTGCAAGAGAAAAGAAGGAGAAGAAGAAGAGAAAAGCGCTAATCGAATGAGGGATAATGAGAGACAGGGCGACAGATGCTCGCGTGCCTTTACAACGGCACGGCGCGTTCGTTCACGCGCATTCCGGTGACACTAAAAGGAAAGTTCGATCGTGAAGTTTGGAAGCCAACGCTCCACCTGCTGCGGCTTTTGTTTGACTGGGAAGGGACAGAATATCAATGGCAATCCATTGCTTGAGTTTATGGCAAATGCGAGGGATGCGCCTCTGTCAAGTAGATGGAGACGCAGTGGCTCAGTATGGGGTTGTAAATTTGTTCTGCCACCCAAAATGCAGATGTTACTTTCAGGCTGTGTCTGTTCTTTGCTCGTTCACTTGTTCATTATGCCATCTATGCCTAATCAGTTGTGCGCGTTCATTTTTAGACGCCGTGAACAGAGAAAAAAAACACGAAATAGAATATATACGAAATAATGTACAGACTATGGTTCAGAAAGTTGCACCTGCCTGTATGTGAGCTAGTTAATGCATTAAAGCCTTCGTATTGTTCACAAGTTTAAATGGGTTATGTCAGATTTTTTTAAGCCAAACCGTGTCTAAGTGCATTAGGCCGGCTGTGCATCTGTTTTTACTTATCACACTTCTTTTAGTGTGTGATTTTTCATGCAACACTGCGGGCATTCCAGAAGCCCAGAAATGCTGCAAAGACTTTGACGTCTTTGTTCGGGCAATGTGATTAGAGCAGAGGTAATTGCATTACGGCTCCGGAGCCAAAGAAAGCGTTCGCCCGTATCAAACCTGGTTAAAATCGTCCTGCTAAAATTGGCTTGCTGAAATGCAGACGTTTCGCAAACACGGTGTCTCGTGAAAAGAATAAACTCCACAAAAGAGCACTGCGAGGTCAAACGTGCGCCTTCTGGTAGCGCAGAAATTTCCCCGTAATCACTTCCCAAACAGTCCCTTGTGTCTCCATATAGGCCCCTTTTAGTTTGCTAAAGCACATGGAACTCCAGTCTTGGGAAAAGAGGAGCAGCATTTGTGTCAGATCTGTCGCCAAAGGACCTTTTATTAATCCAAGCCCAACTTCTGCACGTTTGATATGGTTGGCTACATTTCCACGGGTTAACATATCACCATGGGAATTTGAGTCGGAGTCAGGAAATAGGCCATTTAATGTATTTTATTCATCCGTTTGCCCGTGAGCGCGATAGAGCAATTGAATTGTCCTCGTTTTTACACTTTCAAACTGAACTAATTTCCCTTCAGTTTAAACTGAGAGAGCATTGTGTTGCCACCCGACCCGGTCCAAGTGACGCTCCAAATTGCGCCCATTCTTGTTCTCCAAGCGCTTAGATGGATGTTAGGTTAGGTTAAAATATTTGGCAGATATCACACCAAAGACTTGTAAAACATATGATTCACGTGCGAAGAGCTGTTTGTGCGCGTGAGCAAGTTTTTATTCGCTTATTCATCACAACAAGCGATTCGACACAGAGCTTAATCCCCAGTGAGGATGGCAGATAGTCAGAAGCGCGTGAGAACACTCGCACCCAAAGCAAAGAAAGCGGGTGACACAAAGGGGATTTAAGAAAGGCACTTAAGCAGATTTGAGGCGTATATTCAACAGCTGATGTAAAGATTACTCCTCCAATAATGCATTACCTAAAACTGATGTTTCGACCTGGCACGCAATATTCCATACAACCATCATTCCTAGATGCACACATGATCGAATTCTAAGAGGTTTATCGCTTAGAAAAAATAACCACGGTTTTATTAAAAGTATAGCAGCAATGATTACTATTGTTGAAACATAGTAACACTTTTCGTAAGGTGTGTTATAATAGAACTTAATTGAATACATTTTACGTGTTAAAATATACTGTATATTGTATAGGTTTAAAAAAACATAAAAACGACCATTTTGAGTGAAAGTTCAGCTATTTCTAAATTATGCTCTCTCATCCTTTGTTGAGGCGCGCTCCAGAGAGAGAGAGAGATAGAGAAAGCGAGAGAGGGGGACGGGGGGAGACCCTAAAGGGCGGAGTTATCCACTTCCTTTCTCCCCTTCATTTAATTGGGATCTATAGTGGCTCTGTGTTGAATGGTCAGTCGCAAAGAGAAGGGGTAGCGCATGATTTGGGAGAAGCGTTTTCTGAAGCCCTAGCTCTAAAGGGGGTTTTGCTATTTTGGGTTAGTCAGTCAAAGAGTGTCTTCAGACAGCGGGAGACAGATACGCGCACACAGGCTCTCCAGACGGAGGTTACGCTTCCAGTCTCTTGATACGCGCAACAGATTTCTCCTTAGTGACAGGGGGATACGTGCTTTTGTTTTTAATGCCAGTGCTTGTTTAATCTCCGGCACTCCAGATATCTTCATTTTCTAAGACGGTGGAACATTTTTGACGACATTTTTTCTCTGAATTTGGACTGGATATGTTTTTGAAACGATAACAACGCATGCAAAGGACTGAGACAGCACAACAAAGAGGCGACAATCATTCTGGGAGTTTATTTCGGTGCCTGCTAGAGATTTTTGTACACCCAGCATGGATAACAGCAAGGGCACAGTGTTCTGTGCCACTTTTCTCAAACTTGCTGTGCTTTTGACATTGGCACGTCATGTCTCTGCTAAAACTCTGAAATATCAAGTGTACGAGGAGCAGAAGGTCGGTACAGTCATTACTAGACTTAGAGAAGATGTTGCTGATGTTTTATCGAAACTTCCGAGCTCGATACCCTTGCGATTCAGAGCCATGCAGCGCGGCAGCGCATCTCTCCTATCCGTGCGCGACCAGGACGGTGAGATCAGCATCAGAACCAAAATAGACCGCGAGAAACTGTGCGAGAAGAATCTCAACTGCACTATCGAATTTGAAGTTCTCACCCTCCCCACGGAACACCTACAGCTGTTTCACATCGAAGTGGAGATTTTGGACATTAACGACAATGCGCCACAGTTTGCCCGCTCCGTCATTCCCATAGAGATATCAGAGACAGCCGCTGTGGGCACGCGCATTCCGCTTGACAGCGCCACCGATCCCGACGTCGGGGAGAACTCTTTACACACGTACTCTCTGACCCCGTCTGACTTCTTTAAGATTGATATTCTAACCAGAACCGATGGCGCGAAGTATGCAGAGCTCGTGGTGCTTAAAGAACTGGATAGGGAGGTGCGCGCGAGCTATGAACTCCAGCTCACAGCCTCAGACAGGGGCGTTCCCCCCAAATTTGGAACAACGCTGCTTAAAATCAGCATAGCTGACTCGAACGACAACAACCCGGTGTTTGAGAAGCCATCTTATGTGATAAACCTGCTTGAAAATTCACATTTAGGCAGTTTGCTCATTGATTTAAATGCCACTGACCCAGATGAAGGGACAAATGGAAAAATCGTTTATTCTTTTAGCAGCCACGTTTCCCCTAAAATTTTAGAGACGTTTAAAATTAATTCTGATAACGGTCACTTAACGTTGACAAGGAAAGTGGACTTTGAAACCACAAATTCGTATGACATAGATGTTCAAGCTCAGGATATGGGCCCCAACTCAATGCCTGCCCACTGTAAGGTCATAATAAAAGTGGTTGATGTAAATGACAACAAACCTGATATCAGTATTAACCTGATGTCCACAGGCAATGAAGAGATAGCTTACATATCAGAAACTGCTCCTGTAGATACTTTTGTGGCTTTGGTGAGGGTAGATGATCTGGACTCTGGGTTGAATGGGGAAGTGGAGTGTCGACTACACGGCCAGGGTCATTTTAAACTCCAGAAGACGTATGAGAAGAATTATATGATCCTCACTAATGTCACTTTGGACAGAGAGAAGAGGTCAGAGTACAGCTTGACCGTTATAGCAGAAGATAAAGGCTCTCCAAGTCAATCCACCATGAAACACTTCACCGTGCAGGTCCAGGATGAAAACGACAACGCACCAACATTTGAAAAGACCAGATATGAGATTTCGAAGGTGGAGAACAACTCTCCAGGAGCTTATTTGTCTTCAGTCCGGGCCTCAGATCCAGACCTGGGCCCAAATGGCCAAGTGAGCTACTCCATACTTGAAAGTATGGTCCATGGTAGCTCCATCTCCACTTACGTCACCATTGACCCATCCAACGGAGACCTTTATGCATTGCGTACTTTTGATCGCGAAGACGTTAGTCAGATCTCCTTTCTGGTCCAAGCCCGGGATTCCGGAAGTCCTCTGCTTCGCAGCAACGTGACCGTAATGTTAACCGTGTTGGATGAGAATGATAACAAACCGGTCATCATGATGCCACAGCTGTGGAACCACACCGCCGACGTTCCAGTTTCCAAATATGCAGAGGCGGGTGACATGGTGACTGTCGTCAGGGCGATAGACCGTGATGCTGATGCCAACGGTGACCTCTCCTGTTCCTTCATAGGGGGCAACGATGCAGGTTACTTCAACATAGACACTAAAACGTGCGAAATTCGCACCAACGTCAGCATGCAGGACATTCCAGTGGACCATGTGGAGTTGACCGTGCAGGTAGAGGACCACGGAGCACAACCTATGAGCACAAGGGCCCTGCTGAGACTTTCGCTTTATGAAAATATTGAGAACAACATGAACCCACATCTAACGGGGGGCGGAACAGCAGAGAGCCCTCTGGATATTTCCATGATCATCATCATCTCGCTTGGAGCAATCTGTGCCATCTTGCTCATCATCATGGTGGCCTTTGCTCTCCGCTGCTCACGGGAAAAGAAAGACACTCGGTCTTACAACTGCAGGGTGGCTGAGTCCACCTATCAACAACACCCGAAAAAGCCCTCAAGGCAGATACACAAAGGCGACATCACCCTGGTTCCCACCGTCAACGGGACCCTACCAATACGGGCACACCATCGCTCACCCACATCCTCGCCTGGACCCGAACGGGCCCTCATGGGCAGCCGACATAGCCAACACAGCCGGCAATCGCTGAACAGCTTGGTCACGATTTCCTCCAATCACATTCCTGAGAACTTCGCCCTGGAACTTACACATGCCACGCCCCCCGTGGAGGTAAAAGATGTTTGCTAGCGTTAACCTAAGAACTAAATGTCTATCACATTTTTACATCCATCTGTGTCAACATAACATTCACGTCATCGGGTGGTGTTCTAACACTTTCATTTGTGCGTTTGTGCGTGTGAACGGGTGTTGTGTTCCATCAGTATTTATTTTTATTTATGTCATCTGTTTTTGCTATAGCAAGTCTCACAGCTCCTTTCAATGCTCCATCAGGGTCAGTATCAGCCGCGGCCAAGCTTCAGAGGGAACAAATACTCTCGCAGCTACAGGTAAACTTACAACAAACTAACCCATACTACGCTCCAAGCTCAAACTCCTTATATGGGCATGATGTGCTCGACATAGTGTAGTGGAGTAGATGGGTAGTGATACTCAACCTGTTGTGCGGTGCTGGTTCCATCGGATTGGATGATAGGTATCCTAAAATGTTTGTGGTAGAATAGGACAGAACTTCCCTGTTGCCGTGGTCACCCACGTTCGCAGATCCTGATTGGACTGCTCCTCACATGAGGTCATAGCTTGCTTTCCGTGCCTTTTTTTTCGTTCCTCTCATCTGCGTTTTGTTCTGGGATCATGTCATTTTATCCTGTGTGCATATTGTGGCGACCATTGTTCCATATAATGAGACATTTTAATCAAGTTGATGATTTAGAAACATGCTGGCATTTGTGCATGGTTTTGCCTTTTTGTCATGCATGCCTTTCTGCTCATGTGAGGCATACATTTTGGGGGTAATTTATGGGTGTGGGACAAATACATAATTCTAGAAAGACAGCACTGAAGACTCACTGTTTACATGGCAGTTAAATACAGTACATTCATAGTCTGCACCAGTTCAAATTATTTTTTTAAGTGGTGCACATGATGGGTGGGGCATGTGCTCTGCATAAATGCATGTTCATAGACTGTATGCAATGCATAGAGATTATTGTGGTTAAGCTTGTGTTGAATAGGAACTAAACAGGTTTTCTGTCTCACTCTAAATCTGTTTGCATGAATGTGATTGAGATATCACCCTAAAAAGTATTTTTAAATGATTTATTCACTGTAAGTAACGTTACCATATACATTCTGAAACTATGTTTCAAAAAACACACATTCAAGTACAACTTCTAACTGTAAGGTTTTGTGTCAACGTTCACGCAGGTACGCCCTCCAGGACATGGATAAGTTCAGTTTGAAAGATAGTGGGCGTGGCGACAGTGATGCGGGCGACAGCGACTGCGAGATGGGCCGCGATTCGCCCATCGACCGGTTGCTAGGCGACGGCTTCGGAGACCTCTTCCACAGCGATGGGCACCACCGTCTCCACCCTGGTGAGAAACGATCTCCTGCTGGTCTTTATGTTCATGTGCGCCCATGCTGAGCACCTTTTTTTCACCGTGAATGATGACATTCATCAGCTTGAGCACAAAGCTCATTGACAGTTTATGATGCAATATCTAACACACTGTTTATGGTGACTTGCTGCAGTTTATTGCAATGCAAATGGGTGCATCGGGATAGAAATGAAATGACCTGTTAGTGTCTGACTTGGTTTCTTGTCTAAATGTTTCACAAATTAGATCTCATAATGTCTCAATTGTGTCTCATACGCAGCAATGAAATATACTGAAGCGGTTTTTTTAATTGAAATATCACGTTTCTGTGATTTTTCTCCTCAAGAACAAATCTAAAGAATTTAGATTTTAGTTTCAGAAAGTTCTCAACATTTCCTGAGATATGAAAGAGCAACCTGAGCAATGAACAAATAAGGAAAAGGTGGTTAGAGAACCAAAGAGAAAACAAGAGTGGGAAACAAGAATAGAGAAGGAGAAATGAAGAGGCATGAGAATGGATTTTGGAGGCGGGTGTGTTGAGGAGGGGCTGAGCTGAGGAGCTCTGAGGAGAGAGAGTTTGTCATTGGCTGACATCCTTTGTTAAGATAGATTATCATTCATTACTTTGCCGACGTCGCCTCGCACGAATCAGATATGGCTGAGGTTTTAAAAATTAGAGGCACTGGAGAGAGGAAAAGTAGAGGGGGTGAAAAGAGGGGACAGCTGGAAAACAAGAAAGACAGAAAATGACAATAAACTGCTTTAGTGAGGGAAGAGGTGATGTTCACAGGTTGCTATAAAAGAGGAAAAACGGGGCTGAAACAGTGGCCCTCTGAGGAGAGAAGTGTGTATGCGTGCTTGTGTGTGTTTAACTGCATTGTGAAAGCAATTATTGTGAATTTTCTTCACTTCACATTCTGAAAGCACAGAGCTGTCACTCAAAGAAGAGAATGAATACGGGGAAATAATAGTCCAATCCGCCACATATACACACACGTCTCGGGCTGAAGAGAAAAAGCGAGTTATTAAACAGTAACAGCGAAAGGTAGTGGTTACAAAAATGTCATGATTGCAGCCAAACACCACACAATTCAAAGGCTTTTTGCTTAATTTTCATGTGCGTATCGAGTATTAAAGCACAGTCAATCTGCAATTATATGAACCCAGATGAGAATGGCATTGCTCAGAGGTTACTCTTTTATATTTACAGAGACTTCATGGAACACAGAATCATAAAATGGGGATAAAATAGCTGAGATAGTATAGACTTTGATGAAATCAAAGCCTGCAAAACTCAGAAGAGGTGAAAAGGTGACAGCCATACGAGGGGGGGTATTGTCATTTTCTTCATGCTTTTGGCCTGCACAAGTTTTTTAAGTGCACCACATGACACCTATGGAGCAGCAGCTAATCACATGACAATATTTTTGAGCTACAGGAAAAAGTGAAAAATATAGATTTTGGTTGAATTTGAGATTTTCATACAAAATAAATACATTGCCCTCATCTCGCGATCCCAATGCTCCAAATCATAATTAAACATTTTAAATGATCTTCATTTGTCTACGTTTTCTGAGAGGTGCACCTTGCTAAGCCTTTCCTAATACAAACTGGATGCGTGTCCATCGGAAGCAAAGTGTTTTGAGGTTTTGGTTTTGGTTTTAAAACATGCAGGATTGAGAAAATAAAGACTGATGTTAAGAGAGTTAAGAGAGATAAAGTGCAGGACCTTATTGATGCGAGTTATAAGATCTCAAAAAAGAGTTAACAAGAGCTTTCATAAAAAAGACAGGTCAAAAAGCAGATACAAGCAATATAAAAGCAATCCTCGCAGCTCCTGACGACATATTAATGTATTACGAAGCAAATTGATCGGTCTCTAAAATAATTATTCAATATCATCCGTAAACTACAGCTTCTGCGACTGAAGCTTCGGACGAATATCCATCTCACGGTTTCGCACCCAAGTGCCTAACTCACTTAGAAGGGCAGAGCTCTAGAAGTGGAAATTCGAAAGTGAGACTGGCAACTAGCTCTCATAACATAGCAGTTTTGATCACTCGGGTGAACTGAATAATAAATATCAACGCTTTGACAGCCATTTTCTCTTTGACAGACACTCTGCTTTTCACGTGGTGCAAACATGACGTTCAGAACGCGTAATTCTGGTTGGCCCATGGGCCAAAAAAAAGACGATGCTGAGTCTAGCTGGCCCAAGGACCAAAAAAGACGACGCTGTTAGCTGTTATCTTGATTCTGGACATAAATGACCTGTTTTTTATTCAAAACGGCGAATTTAGCAGAAAAGCGACTAGTTTGCAGGTATGAGAAATGGTTGAGTTGAAATTGCAGAAATTTTGGAAAAATCAATCCCAGATGTTGGCATTGTTTAGATCTTTTCCGAAACTGGAGACTTATACTTTGTGGAAAGCTCTGAAAACAGTCAAAATTTGCTTTCTGTTGTATCTCTTTGTCTGAGCGATTTTAAGGTTTTTTTGGATGTAGCTTTTAAATTAGATTTTCCTCACTGAATTATCCTCACTGAGAAATATATTTTTCTCTCAACAGTCATGAAATTGTGTACAGAGGAGTGTCGTGTGTTGGGTCACTCTGACCAGTGCTGGATGCCATCTCAGGCATCCTCAGATTACCGCGTTAACATGTACATCCCAGGAGAGGAGAGCAGGCCTCAGGTCCTAGAGGACGACCAGGAGTCCATCGACTCGGCTAAGAAGAGCTTTTCAACCTTCGGTAAGGACCACGAGGAGGAATGCGGCGGCTCTCTGCTGTCTGAAATGAACAACGTCTTCCAACGTCTTCTGCCGCCTTCTTACACCGAGGTCAGAGATGCCGACGAATGCACTGCCCTGCCCTCATCCTCCGCTGCCATAGAGATAAGAAAGGGCTTCCTGCTGGGTAAGGCGCCTGGGTCTTCTGCGGGCACCGCCTATCCTCAAGGTGTTGCCGTTTGGGCAGCCAATACTCACTTTCAGAACCCCGGCGGTGCTGTGACGAGCGGACACGGCTCGACCAATCACGCGGCATCGCAGGCGCATTTAAAATGGCTGCCGGCAATGGAGGAGATTCCTGAGAACTAAGAAGAGGATGACTTGGAGAGCGTGCTCAGCCAGCGGCAGGGAAAACGCAACGACACGAGACACGAAGTTGTCAACGCTAGCGAACTGGTTGCCGAAATTAACAAACTACTTCAGGACGTACGCCAGAGCTAAACAACAACAGTCTGTTAAAGAACATCTCCCTCTCTCATTCTTACTCGTTCACTTTGTTTTCGTCGAGTGAAATAATCATTTCAAGAAGGAGAGAGGGAGAAAGTTCAGCGCTGTAGCCTTGATCGAGTCGCTTGTGAAAACGTTTCGTTGATATTGTTTACTTCAAAATTGGAAGACTTTTTGGTCTTTTTGTACAAACGTGAACACAATGTGATTGTACCTGCCTTTTCATTTTTACGTTTTTTTTTTACTTCATATTTATATATATATATATATGTATATATATGTTTGTACAGAAAGCAATACAAATGTCTATTTTTATATTTCAATGTATGCATGTCTGTAAAATCAAACCAAGATTTGTTTATACACCGGAAAACGGTTCATGTGTGTGTAAGGTTGTTTTTTCAATCAATACAGATTTTACAGTATATACAAACTATTGTCAGTGGTCTAGTTCTCTGTTATTATTGTGAACACTAAATACTCTCAGTAGTGTAAGAAAGGCGCTCTGTTTCAGTGGTTTATGCATCAGCCATGAATGACTGTGAATTTTCTCTTGAGACTTTTTGTCAACAAAACTTTCCCTTAAGATTTTACAATGATGTTGCATTGAAGACTTTACAAATCTGTTGCATTAAAATATACATTTGAAAATCCCTCTTCTGTTTGTTTCATCTGTTTCACATTCATTATTTATCCTGAAACAAATGCCTATCGATCCTATATAATTAGTTTCACCCTTTGCCAAATTATTATTCCCATGAAAGCATTTTTAGTGCCTTAAAAGTTGTTTAAAAATGAACTAGACTGAATTTATCAACTCCTACAGGATGTGTTGAGCCCCATGATTCTCATTACCAACATGAATCACTTTTTTACGGTCTCCACCGCTGCTGCTTTTACTGAGAGCTCCCCCTCTTGAACAGAGCATGTATTGCAGTTTAAATAAAGCGTTTCATGACGTTCACTAGCACGGGTGCTATTCAAATCCTCGTGCCTGTAAAGATCTGATTTATTGCTTAATTAACACGCACATTTGATCTAGAAATAATATTTAATATTCATATCTGATGACTAAAACCCACTCACTTTGCTGTCTTCACAGACCTAGAGAGAGAATTCTGCCACGATTACTCAGCCATAACTCCCTGCCATAAGTTATATCTCTGTGTAATTAGCTCGTAGCGAGATTATGGGTTTACATAAAACCAAAGCATGCCCCCAAAATGTTAGCCGCATCTTATCAGTATTTCACATTTTACATTTACATTTAGTCATTTAGCAGACACTTTTATCCAAAGCGACTTACAGAATGTTCAGGGAGCAATAAGCGATATGTCATACAGGAGAAATAATACAATAGTGCTAATACAAAGTTACCAGTTTCAACAAAAGCTAGACCATGCCTGTTGAGAGAAAGAGAGAGTGGGGTTTTTTTCTGTAAAGTATTCACAGAAGAGATGGGTTTTAAGTAGTTTTTTGAATGTTGTGAGAGATGTGGTTGACCGGACTGAGTTAGGAAGAATATTCCACTAGGAAGGAGTTGTGAAGGAGAATGAGCGGGAAAGTGATTTACTGCCCTTTTGAGAAGGCAATACAAGACGCTGCTGGTTTTTAGTAAATAATAATAATTTAAGTCGAATCTTGGGTGTTTGTGTTTGTATATGTGTATGTGTTTGTGTATATGGTTAACACCTGTTGGCGTGTGTTATTTAACAGCAGGCAGATGTTGAGGATTAGTAGTCTGGACTGTAGCCAGTCGATGTGTTCCAGTGTAGATTCATCTACGCTTGCCTGACCACAACATTGAGCAACTGTTTTCCACATACACATCTATCTATCTATCTATATCATCTTCTATCTGATCATCTATCTATCTATCTATCTATCTATCTATCATCTATCTATCTATCTATCTACTATCTATCTATGCTATCTTCCTATTATCTATCTATCTACTATCTATCTATCTATCTATCTATCTATCTAATCTATCTATCTATCTATCTATCTATCTATCTATCTATCTATTACTTATCTATCTATTACTATCATCTATCTAATCTACTAATACTATCATTCTATCTATCTATCTATCTATCTATCTATCTATCTATCTATCTATCTATCTATCTATCTATCTATCTATCTATCTCACAACCTTGATCTCTGGTTCTTCTTCCCATAGCACTGACTATGAACCATGCTCTAAACGTGACATTTGTAAATGCAAGGCAGTTAACCTCAACATGTTCCCTACAATTAGTAAATTGCTTTGCATAAAAGTGTTGGCCACACGGGCGATAACTAATCATAAGGAAAGTGTACAGCAGCCAATGAGCACCATCCTGTTCATCCTGTTCCTGTGTGTAGCAGGTGCTAATTCACTTCAGGGCCAATCTAATGCTCTTCCTCTCCGCTGAGCATCACGTTTGGTGTGAACCTCCTGTCTTCCTGCTGATGATCTGTACGAGTAAACGTGATGACATATAAGACCGTATACTATGGTCTCATTTATTGAATAATGAATGTTTTATAGAGTAAACCACTGCAGTGGCACAAAGACACGGGATGTCAGCTTTACATTTTAAATGAAGAAAGGAAGATTTTTTTAACCAAAAGGGTCACTCATACACTCATGCCATTTGAAATCTGTGTTTCTTTGAAACACAAAATGAAAAGTAAGGAAGAATGGTTCAATCTGAATTTGGCGTGTGGCTGTGGATTTGTAAAATTCTGAAATATAAATATGATAAAAATAGTTCCTTCCCGAAGCTCATTTGCATTGGTGTACATTGGCGTATCCAAATGATGCAAGGAAGAATATTTACATCACTGGGGCTGCCGATCTCCAACAATTCAGAAATTTCATAAAACAACTCATTTGCATTATTCAAAAAGCCTCCGTCTGTCACTGCAAAGCTGGCATCAGATGGACTATTTTTATACTTGTCACAAAAAAAGATTGAGGATTTAAGTTTGTTCCGGCAAATGGTGGTCCAAACAGCAGTCATAAACCACAGCCAATACTAATGCTCACCACTGCTTAATTAAATCAACAAATAAAGTCTGTAATCCTCTCACATTTTTTATAATTAACACTGAAAGTGTGGGGAATCTAGCTCTGTTTTTGCGTCTGAGAATTTATATTGTGTGTGGGGGTATGTGGATGGTGGAGAATCTGTGTGGTGTTAACACCGTTTTGTTTCTCTTCATTATTTTGTTCGCACAATTGACAAGACGTCTGTTGCATCTCAGTTGTGCCTCTGACAGCCAGCTGAATTATTAAACACAAATGTTACTTTTTTAGTAAGAAATGGCTATATTTCGCTTGACTATCAATATGCGAGTTCATTTCCTGTCCTAATAAATATAATGGTAAACCAGGCTTACTGTTCTTAAAGGGCTAGTTCACCTTCAAAATGAAAATTCTGTCGTTGTTTACAAACACTGGTTTTGTGTCCATACAATAGAAGTCAATGGGAACCAACAGTTTTTGGTTACAGACATTTTTCTAAATATCTTCTTTTGTGTTTTGCAGAAGAAAGAAAACCACACGTTTAAAATGACAACAGGATGAGTAGATGATGACAGCATTTTCATTTTGAAAAATTAGAATAGAGGAATAATTAGGTAGGTATGTTGGTAGAATTGTCACATGGGGATCGGTAGGCGGCTGCTTGTATATGCTCGTGACGTGAGATGATTGACAGGACCGAATTATCAGGCTCCACCCAAACGTATGTTTAAAGCATAATTAAAACACTGATATTCAAAACATCAGCTGCATTATTTTAAATACAGTAACATCAACGTGTCATCGCCTGACCAGGCTCAATAATGTCAAACATTTAACAATTCTTAAAATGTCACAAGCAGCCATTAGCAGACATTAATGTGGCCTTACAACTAACTTACACAAGGTAGTCTATCCATTATTCATGTCTATTACTGCAGCAAGAACTGTTGTTAGATAAAATTACATTGGTCTATGAGAAACCGTGACCTCGCTGCAAGAATCAGTATTCATAACCTGAGACAATTCCGCAATTCAATGAAAAGACAGAGTGAATAAAGGAGCGGCGGAAAGCGTACGCGAGAGAGAGGTCACATGTTGTGAGTCTTGAATTGCTGCTATTAATGTTTGGTAATGTGCTTCGTAGGCATGCATAAAAGAGATTAACGCCACATTACCAAATCATATTTACTAAAGCACTATTTGCATAATGGAGTGTGTAATGGAATTTTTACGTGCACTTTAATTTTATCAACTTCACAAACGGTAAGTATTGGTGCTTGTCGTTCAGCCTGGGTTTATAGTCACATCATTGTAAGCTGTACAATAGAAAAGGTCATTCAGACACATTCAGAGACACCAGTGTCCAGCAAGGTAAATGTGTAAATGTTTGCTTTACAATTCAATTCAATGTGTACCTGTTTAGGTAATTGTATGAAAAAAAGAGAGATAGTGAGGTCTTTTTCTCTTGGGTAAGTAAACAACCACATGGCAATTCTTGCTCTAAAACAAGCTTCCTCAGCCTTACGTCATTCAAATTACACAAAAGAAGATATATAGTCTCAGTGGTTTTGTCCATACAATGGAAGTCAATGGGGCCCCAGTGTTCTTCAAAATATCTTCTTACGTGTTCTGCAAAAGAAAGAAAGTCATTCAAGTTTAGAATGACATGAGGGTGAGAAAAAGATGAAAATAATTGGGTGAACTATCCCTTTAACAACATAAAAACATCCTTACAAACATTAACCCACACTTAAATGGATGGTTAAAGTGATTGTTCACCCAAAAATGAAAATTCTGTCAAGTATATTTGTGAATTGCAAGCACTGAATTTTATTGTCAGATCGCTGCATCTGCCCACAAACAAACACACAGAGTAAAAATGATGAGGACACACAATCTGCTGTTACCTTTGCAAGAAGGGACACATCTCTACATCCACAGCTCATTCAATCCAGTCACACACAACAGAGCTTTTAATAAGGTTTTCCTTCTTTCACAGAGGAGCTATTTGTCATCATAGCTGCCTAATGAATTGACTTCATCCTTTGCTTTTCTCTCCTGCGTTTGATGAATTCACTATGGAAATTGCCACAAGGGCCATCAGGAGGGGGCCCGTTGAGGATAAAACACATATTAGGGACCATATGTGTCTATGTGTGCTGACTGAAACGAGGGAAATGAATTTATCAAAACCCTCCAGACATATAGAGATTCTCTAGAGATGTGGGTTTGTATCTCTGTTTACAGCTGGTATTACTGTGACAATTCATCTTGGGCGATCCCATGTGATCCCATGTGGTCAAATGAGACAGATGTTGGTATGCGTCTGTGGTTCTTTCTTCACATGAATGCATACATCAGTTTTGTGCATGCATAATTAATGTATGGGCTTTGCCAAATGTTTTTATTCAATCGCTTTCTTTCTTCCGCAGAACATAAAAGAAGATATTTTGAAGAATGCCGTTAACAGTTAATGTATCAATTCAGTTTCCAAGTTGAATGAAGCTTAATTTGATAAAATATGTGAAAAGGGTCAATATTATTAATATTAAAAAAGAATACTCTGACATTTTTCCCATTTTTGCAATTCCTAACTTTATCAGCTCTAATGTGCTGTGTGACAGATGTGACGTCATGGCATGTCTGCTGTTGCCAGCAGATGGCGCTCTATTAATGCCACATGGGACTGGAACTGTGGCTCTGATATCTAAAACTCGCTGTCATTTCTCTTTGAGACACATTGGAAGCAAGTCTGTTTTTTTATTTTTTATACGCAGTTCAGAAAAACGTTTTTTTGTGTGTGTCATTTTTTCTTTCTTTATGTATTGATTCATGCATAGTCTGTTATTATACAAGACAATCTAATTTATGAAATAATTTTTTATCTTACAATAATATTTTTCCTTTACAGAGGTGATGTCCATTTTGTAACAGGAGCAATTAGGCAAACAAGGAGAACAGCGGATGCTGTAACACCATTATTTACAACTTTTTTTGCAATTTAGTGTCTCTGGGATTTTTTAAGATGATAAACTAAATCTACTACTAATCCTGCAAAAAGAAATACTTCAAATACAGGTAAACCATTCACATAATAAAAGACACTGTATTTGTTGGTCATTTAATGTAGACCTATACTGTCCCATTTTGTGAAGTCTTTATGAGTCAAGGGCAATTATGTGTCTCTGCGTCTGCCTCTCTCTCTCTTTCTCTATTTTTCTTTTCTTCTCTATTTCAGCTCATAGAATAATAGACAGCGATCAATCATTCAATCTGAAACAACACTGTAACATCTTACAGCACATGTTAAACATGAAATATCTAGATTTTGGAAACCAGGGCTTGTTTTTACATTTTTTACAGCGTGGTCCATGCACTATAGGGTAAAACGTATTACAAATACCCACACGCTTCATATATAGAGTTCACGCTGAACCACCACATGAACATGTTAACAAGAAATAGCTACTGTATATTAAAAAAAAAACAAGTGGTCTAATGCAGATTTCTAGCTTCTTAAACCATTGAATGCTTCTCATTCAAGCATCTGATCTGTGAAGAGGTGCATTGTGTCTGATGGATGACAAACCTGACCAGACTGCTTTCAGCCCTGACATTTGTTTGTCTGGACTATTACAGGCGTGTGTGATTGATAAGTGAGTGTGTGTTCCTGAGCAGAGCTATGTTTGATAGCTTTATAGAGTGAGAAGCCATGGGGTTGTGTGCTGTGCAGTGCAGACAAATTGATCTAAGTTTCTGTATGTGAAGGAGATCAAATGCAGGTGTTACTGAGAAAGGCGGCGGTCATCATGCATCTATCACATTTATATTTGAAACTGCCCACACTCAGAAACCAATCACCGTTCTTCACTGATCACCGATCTTTATTCTTCTCAATGCTTTATTCAAATTATGCATTATTTATATTATATTTTTTGCTGAAATTTGATTTGTATTCTATTCTATTGTATTTTACTTTAGCCTATCTTGTGAAATTGCTGGCACCTATAATATTATTTGTATAATCATTATTATTTAAAAAAATATTACTTTGTAGCTGTCATTCACCTTTTGTGTATATGTAGGCCTATGCGTGCATACTGAAATGGTTTTGCCATATTGTAGTATGCCAATAAAATTAAAATGAACAGTTGGGTTGCTTTTTGTAATGGCGCTGTTTTAAATTTAGTTATTACTTTGAATGTGTTTATGTTTCGAAATCATTAACATAAATGTTTTATTGTCACTAAATACTGCTGTTTTACTAAATCCAAACGTTATTTCCGAGTTTCATGTGGAAAATATCCTAACTCCGAGGTGTCTACAACACAGCAAATAGTTCGGCAGACGATCGGCGTATAACATCAAAGTACCGCGAGAGCGATTTCAAAGCATACGGAGGAGTCTGCTTTCGAATCGCTCTCGCGGTGCTGAGATGTCATACGTCGATCAATCTGCGCAGCGCCGCAGTACCACAGACCACTCATTATGCACATCAACCAATGAATATTGACGAGGAAAGACTGAGCTTAGAATGGCTGTCAAACTTCGCAACGCCAAGTTTCACAAGTCAAGAGGATGCAAGGTACGTTTTTTCATTTTCTTCTTTCTGCACAGTACGTTGGGAGCGACCGACTGTTTAGATGTGTTTGGCGGTGTGTTTTTGTCGCAGAACTGTCTTTTGCTCATACAGGTCAGGTTCAGAAAATAATTAACGTTAGTCATAATCAAGCATAGGCTACTATTTTTGTTAGCAACTTGTAAAGTATATACATATGTATATTTTCAGTAGTTTAAAGGTACAGTTTAGAATTCGTTTCCTGTTATCTGTAGTGTAACTGGTGTTCACACACTTGTTTTATTGTAAACTTCAGAGTCCGTGTTGACCCCTCAGTCCCCTGTCTGCTGTCCAGATGGAGTCATTAATAGAATTCCTCCACAGCTGTAAGGTGCTAGCTTGCTCTACTTTTGTGTGAAAAATATAGAGCATACATGGAAATAGTACATTTGTTCTCTTCGTGTGTCTGACCATTTGTGAAGACCATAGGATTAATAAAGAGTTTGAGGAATGGTTGTATTCGTCAGCAGGGCAGCGGGCAGGACAGGTTCAGTTTTATGGATGTGTACAGTTACAGTATGCCTTTGAATAGATGTACCTTTTTATGAGACTGCCATTCAGAAAGGAGTTTTTGGACTTGTGCTTTTGGAATGGGATCAGTAGTTCTAAATAGACGAGAAACTTCTTGCAAGTATTTAAAATATAATATGTAGCCAAAAGAAGGGCTGTTGAAAACTTTTTGGCCCCTGTCCTAGTTGTTGAACATCACAAATGGAGGAAATGGGCAATAGATAAAACATGGAATTGACAAATTATGCTTTACCCTCTTGTATTGTGTTTGTAGGACATTTGCCTGTTTTGCGTGTTTATTCTTAAAGGGGTCATATGGCACGAATACTTGTTTTTATGTGTCTTTGGTGTGTTATAAGTTGCCCATGCATGTATTAGACACGTAAAATTGCAAAAATTTAAGTGTCGGAACAAAAGATGCATTCTATCTAAAAGCGAATGCTCACCCAGACCTGCCTGAAACGCCTCGTTTAACCACACCCCCACAAATCCACGTGGTATGATTTGACTAAGACCGCCCAAATGTATACGCAAGTTACACATTGCATTACATCTAAAACAAACAATAATATTCATTTTAGCCGTGTCATATGACCCCTTTAACCCCTGAGTATGAAACTTACTACATTTATCGTGTGCTTTTTGTGCTGCGTCAGGTTGCCACTTTTTTGTTGCCATAGACTTACAGTAAGACATAGATTTACAGAGGGAGTTGATTTCTAGGAAATAAAATACAATATTATGGTAATTCTTAGTGGGGTCTTTTTATCTGGGCCAGTAAGCACACCCACAACGCCCGGGCAATCACATAGCCATCGCTTGGAAAACCTTAGCAACCTGAAAGTAACAACATGGCAACCATTCAGAACATCTTGCCATTGTTTTGGCATTGTGTTTGGTATCGTGTAAAAAAGGTTAAAATATTTTCTTAATTGATCTTATGTTGGTTCTGTCAATTTTAATACCAGATTCAATACCTCAAATGTCCTTTATAATCATTTCATGAAAAAAACAGAGTTGACCTTGTCCTGTTGTTTTGTTTGACCTACCACCCCAGGATAGGTGTTGACCTATCCTGTTTCCTTTTGTTTACACATCAGCGCCTAACATTGACAGTCCTCCACTTTTGCACGATTTGTCTTGCTTTCACCAAACTAAATCCGTCTCTTCCACTCTCACGTCTCCCGTATTCCTTTACCTCGCTTGTTTTCCTGGCTGCATTCCTGCAGTTGGTCTCATCTGTCTGTTCCTCCGAAAATCAATGACTGTCAAAGGTGTAGCTCCTGTTCAGAGAAGAGGGGAAAAAAACAATGGAGATCGGAAAAATGTCAGGCAACAACAAAAACAAAAGAATATTAGCTGATATTAGCTTTCGTGTCTGTGATTCGCGTTTCCTTCTGTATCTGCTGCCGCCGACTTAAGAATGAGAAAACTTTTGTTTGTTTTTCCTCTCTTTCATTTTCTCTTCGGTACCCTCTATCTTTCATTTATGATTATTTTGTTTTTGTATTTTTCATGTTATCTCTCTTTATTTGCTTATCCTTTCTTTTGCCCTTGCTGTCCATCCCTCTGTCATATCGGTGTGGTTGTTATCTCTCCTTTTTCTCAGACTCTCTTGAGGGGAGTTATGCTGATGTCGAGTGTTGTGTGTCTGCATCTGCAGTGTGTGTGTGTGTGCGTGTGAGTGTGTGTGTGCGTGCGTGCGCGTGTGTGTGTGTGTGTGTAATGAGAGGGATATCCTCCTGGAGACTCCTGTCTGGCAAGAACCCGAAACAGATCATCACCTTGTGGACCTGATACCAACAGAGAGAGCGAGCGTGAGTGAGGGAGAGAGCGATAGGAAACAGAATTAGAGAAGGTGACAGCTTTGACCAGAAAAATAACAACTTTATGGTTTAAAACATCTTAAAATTGTTATGAGAAACTGATCTTATTCATCATTCTTACAGTTTGATTTAAACCATTTTTGGTTTTAAACCATTTAAACCATTTTAAAGTCCATTTTTACTCACATTTGTTTGCTTAATAATCTAATGGTATAATATGAAAATACTTTTTGCTACTTTTAAATGTATTGCTTACCACAGCATGTGGTATAATAGAAGGGTCATGAAAATGGACTTTCTTCCATTAAAATTACATTTAATAGACTCTACAGCTATATAATCAATATGACTGACATTTGTTTAGCGGTTCATGCTGTTTAGAGCATCAGAACGGGAAGTTGTAATTGCCACTGCAAGCCATAACCAGCGCAGCCCAACGTATATAGAATGTATGAGCCAGCAAATATAGCAATTTCATAAACAAGGAGAGCTGGCCCAGACTATAACCTGATGTGATAACCTGCTGCGATACCCCGTTTTATGTTTCCTACCGCAAATGCAGAACAGTCAGGAACCACACTGTCAGCAAATGTAGTAAACATTGTGTATTAGCATAAAATCTAAATATCAGGACGACTCTGTAAATGTACACAGTGTGTTGTTTTTGCATATCCAAGCAGTAAGAGAGAATTTAGTCCATTTTGCATTCTAACATCATTTTTCAAATAGAAAGAAGTGCGGTCCAGTGATCTGGAGTTGACCTTTCCCTAAGCCCCGCCTTTAAATGTTTATTGAGTAATTCTCTAATAAGAAAATATTAAGTTAAGAAAAACAGAGAGTGTTTTGTAATTTCACACATTTCATTTCTATTTCTATATCTTCAGGATATACATTCTATAGTCATTTTACCTTCATGCTGTTCTTTAAACTCATCAATAGGATGTTTGGACTTCGATTTAAAGGGACAGTTTACCCCAAAAAATAAAATTCCGTCATGAATTACTCATTCTCTAGTTGTTTCAAACCTGTTTAAATTTCTTTGTTTGGTTGAACACAAACCATAGTAGATTTTTTTTAAATGGTAGTCAAAGGTGCGTCTGAACTTTTTGCTTTCCTAAATTCCTCAAAATTTCTTCTTTTGTATTAAACAGAACAAAAAAAGACCATTGTTTTTTTCCTACTATGGTAGTCAGTGATGCCCCAGAAATGTCAGTTGCTAACATTCTTCCAAATATCTTTGTGTTCAACCGAACAAAGAAATGTACCGGTTTATAACAACGTGAGGGTGAGTAAATGATGGGAGAATTTTCATATTTGGGTGAACTATAAGTTTTGTTGCATCTCACTCTCACGTTGGACCATTAGGAATTTTAGAGAGGTGAGTCCACTTGCGCTTTTGGAAATCCTGTTAAATCTCTGTCTAAGCTTTGTGAAAGTTAGCAAGAAGGGGACAGGGGAGAAGATTTTTTGAAGGGCCATGTTTTGTACAACACCACCACAAAGTGTGAAATTAAAGGTAAAATGCTGGTTGAACTCAGAGGGTCAAGCAAGGATCTAGACTGGGACAGGTGTCTCATGTTGAGCTGTCTTCTCTCCTTCAGGAGCTGTGGTCATTAGCTGGGTCCTGGAGCTTATTGTCCAGGCACACACAGAGAAAGGCAGTAGACCGCGAGAGAGATGGGTAATAACTGTCTGTCTGACATCTACCGGCATACTTAACATAGACAACACAGTGGGACCGAAGTATTTTTGACGACATGTGTTCATACCACTGTCATAAGCTGTGTGTGCTTAGTCCATCACAGTCTGTTTCCAGGTGACAGGTGGCAATCATAGACTCACTACATCATTCTCCATCATTCTGTGTGTGTGTGTGTGTGTGTGTGTGTCTCCACCTCCAGCTCTTCTTGCTGCACTCCACCAGTGAGTGAAGACTCTTCGCACAGCTATTATTTTATTAAAGTTTTACTGGCATGAATGCTTGAGATTTGCCAAAACCACAAAACTATAATTATAAATATTAGGGGTTTAAGTAATGATTTTAATGAAACTGCTTTAGTTAAATGATATTATAGCCGTAATAGAATGAGTATAACTATAATAATTATTCTTCATAATAAATAGTTATATCCGTAATGCATTTAGAGTAAACCAAGTTTTCGGAATTACTTGCTTCCATGTGAAACGTGATATTTAAAGGGACAGTTCACCCCAAAATGAAAATGCTTTCATCATTTACTCTTTCTCATGTTTTATCAAACTTGTATGACTTCCTTTTTTCTGCAGAACACAAAAGAAAATATTTTGAAGAATGATGATGACTAAACCACACTGGTCCCCATTGAGTTCCATTATATGAACACAAACCACTGAGACATTTCTCAAAATATCTTTTGTGGTCCACAGAAGCAAGAGACAGGTAGAGGTTTTGAAGGACATTGGTGATGACAGAAATTTTTGGGGGGGGTGAACTATCCCTTTAAAATGCATAGAAATCTAGATTTGAAAATTAATTTCCAATTATATTTCATAACCTTTTTTATTGCACAGATGTAGTGATGTAGTGCACATACATTATTTCAGAAGTAGGATTGGAACAATTTGCAGGTCAGACTCGAACCTGCATAGTCCACATGATCGCCACACTTTGCGTCTAGATCACTGCTGTACCACAGCTACAACGCTGATATTAAATTTTAAAGCGTCCTCTCTTTGTTCCCTTTAACTTTTTTCTGCTTTTCACATTCTCTCTTTTCATCTCACCCACTTTCCCAAGTACAGTCTCTCTCCCATGTCCTATTATCAGTGTATGCTAACTGTCTGAGTCATTCACAGAGACTGATTCCAGTTAATAACCATATTGGTGACATTCTGTTTTATTCCTCTTTTCCACTGTCGTTTAATACAGAGCCATCGACTGGGCCCTGACTGAATTTAATCTGTCTCCTGTGCTCAGGCCGAATTTATCACAGCCGTTCAGGTTAGCTATAACCCGTCCCGCGTGTGCCTCCTGAGCCACTGTAATAAAAGCAGACAGGTCTTAATAACAGTCCTCTCTCCTCCGCTCACATTCAGCAGTACTTCATCTTAGGATTCCATAAACAGAGAGAGAGCGAGAGAGAGCGAGAGCGAGAGAGAGAGAGAGAAAGGGAGAGAGGGAGAGAGGGAGAGGGAGGCCTTTGTTAAAGGGTTCTGTCTCACTAGATAGTAAAAATAGTAACTTCCTGTTTAAGTTTAGTATGGTTTATTGACATAGCATGAATTTTCACATTTTTGTTGCCAAAGCATTTGTAGGACAATTGCGCACAGATCATTTTTAATCCAAAACATTTGCCTCTTTATCGTCATCTCTATGTGAAACAATAAAACTGTAGACTACTTTACATACTTATCCTTATTAGTCAAAAGACATCAAACTGTGAAACTGTACCGACCACACAATTATAATTATTATAATTTATAAATGACAAATTATTAATAAACTGTTTCTGTTGTGAATTGGGTTTTGGTATAGGGTGACAATTTTGAACACAGGTTTTTTAGTGTACTTTTATTGTACTTGTGTACAATTTTTTGTTTATTTTATAGCGCATCGTTAATGAACATTAGACTAAACATAGCAGAACTATTTTTTAAATTTTGTATAGAAATATATTGCAAAGGCCTACTTTACTGTCTCGACTTCTGGTGTAGTCACACTAGACATTTAGAATGCAAAAATTCTTTGCAGAGCCCTGCGTGTATAGCAATAAAAAAGTGTTGGGTTTTTATTTGCTCATCGTTATTTCGGATGTGTTGCACATTTGTTGTTTGAAAGCTGTACTGTACAAAACTGGATTGCGTGACAATGTTATTATTAGCATTTCATCCAACTGGTCACGATGTGGCGTATCGATCTCTTGTTGGTCACACACCGTCGTGTGATATGAATTTGCAGGTCAGAGTTCACCAAACCTGAACTTTGGAATGCAGCGTAAGCTTGTGCGTTTGCATGTGCTTGAACGAAAGTCAATCGAACAAAAGGTGTAGTGGGACTGCACCTTTATCCGAATGGCCTACATTATACAACCAAGCACAACGCAAAGACAGTTTACGCAAAATAAATATTTATGCAAAATTGGATTAACAATTCCAAACGATGTTCTTATTTCTCAGATGAGAACAGGAAGCCACTCACTCTATTGAACAGGCACATAATAAAGACACACGATGACAATATAGCACATTCAAAATGTTTATCAGTGTGAAATGCATGCTGTTTCACATTCTGTTTTCAATATAAAAAGTAAAAAAGGGAGTGTATACTGCATAGTAAGCACTATTCTCTTTAATGGAGCAATGCCCTAGAGCAGAAGTCAAGGTAGAATGGTGCTTGTCTGCTAGTTAGTTTGTCTCATACTAGTTTGAATGTGCTGGCTGGCCTAAAAATGATGTTGGCTTCACTGGCGGTCTGCTCCAATCAAACGGAGGCGAGGGATGATACACTGCTCTCCATATTCTCATTGTGTTCTCTCCCTCGAGTTTGTTTGATTTTTCTCTCCAAAAAGATCTCCCTGATGGTACTTTAAAGCTGTTTGTCTTTTAGTTTCGTAGGAGTTCTCATCAGTATTCATCGGACACTATTAGCTCTCCCTCACAGTTTATGTTTAATACGTAGGTGGGCCGCACACCTGAGACATAAAACCCTCATTATCAAATCTGTGTTGGAGTTACGACTTTGTGTTCTCTGTATGTTGGGTCCGCAGAGAGACGGGCGGCTCTTGTTAGTCCCTCAGCACCTGTGGAGATGTGCTAGTTTGCGCGCTGCATTAGCGCTGGTTCATACTGTCTCCACACAGATAATTTAGATGGGGTGTCGGTTTAATTAGGACAGCCGCTGTCTGCCTGCTGAACTCTACGCCTAAGAGTTTAGCTTCATTTTGTGTCATGAGACTCAATTCAATAAACCCGCTCGATCGTTTCCCGTCTTGCTGTAATTTGACCGCTTGCGCTCTGCCCATCTAATTGTCCACCAAAGCGAGGGCCCAAAAAGCCATTTGGGGTTAAAAGAGCTTCTTTAAGACAGTTTCGTCTCTCTAAAAAGATCAAAATGGAATTAAAGACAATAGAGTGCTGTTTATATTATGAGGACAAGATTGCGGACCATTTCGTTGATTAGAGTGTAATAACGGCTCGAGTTACTCTCTTGGGGTGTGTGTGTGAGTGTGTGTGTGTGTGTGTGTGTGTGTGTGTGTGTGTGTGTGTGTGTGTGTGTGTGTGTGAGTGTGTGTGTATACATACTGTATAGGATTTGTTCTAGTTGGCTTTGAATCCAAGTTGCAAATTAACCTGAAGTTATGATGGACAAACTCGATCGATACGCACAACTGATGGAAATAATGCATCTGCGATTAGCCAAAAAATAAATTAATAACTGATACAGTAACTTATTTGAGGATCTATGCTTTAAAGATGACATCACTCGCGGAGACATGATATTGATCTGCAAAGTGGTAAGAGCATTGCGTTAACAACGCAAGGTTGTGGGTTCGATCCCAGGGATTGCACATGCCAATGTATAAATGTATAGGATAAAGCAATGTAAGTTGCTTTGGATAAAAGCGTCTGCCAAATGCGTAAATGTAAATGTGATGTGATGCCCAATCTGATTTAAGGGGTAGTTCGCCCAAAAATGAGAATTCTTTCATGAATTACTCAACCTCCAGTTGTTCCAAACCTGTATACATTTCTTTGTTTGGTTGAACACAAAGAAAGATATTTAGAAAAATGTTAGCAACTGAGATTTCTGAGGCAGCATTGACTACGATATTGTATATTGTTGTGTTCTGTTGAAAACTAAATTAGATATTTTGAAGAAAACAAACAAAAAAGTAGGCTTTTCTAGAACATGTAGAACTGCTGCACTGTGGCTGTACTTTTTTGTGTATTTAATGAAAAATTCTGACTGTAATCATCTTGTTTGGTCAAAAAAGTCATTCACACCTAATGACCTTTCGGGCTATGTTTAGCTGATAGCGCAAGCTGATTGGAGGTCATCGAGCTCATAAATACAACATGCCGCGGGTCGCATATGTCCCATCTAATTGTACATTCTTCAGCGGTTGAGTTTATTAACCACAATAGTTGTAATTGTGGCTTGGGGCATCATGGCGATGATGGACAGCGCCGGGGCAGATGGACCTGGGGAGTCTAGACAGCTAAAGCACAGAGCGGAGTATGCTAATATCATCATGAGTTTACGTCACTGGTGTAGGCTCTACGCGACTACTTAGGATTCCAAAAAGAGGAAAATGTTAGATTGTACAAACAGTCAAATAATGACATGGCCGTTCGGATTTGGACTGGAAGCTCATTTGCAAGTAAAATAAAGGCAGAAAATAATGAATGTGGCTTTCAGAATGCATTTAGTACAAATGGTTTTGTTTTTTGTGAAGTGCCAGAGGCTTGTCATTTCTTTTGTGCTGCAATGATTTTCCGAGTGTGGATCGTTGGCAGAGATTGCGTCTACCAAGAACAGCCCGAAACAAAAAACCAACTGTAAAAGCACGTAAACACAGGCATGATGTTTTTGGCAGCGCGCGGGATGTGTCGCAGGCTTGTTTTTGCAATGCAATACCTTCGATAAAGTCCCGAGGTGTAGGAACTGATGAAGAGTCTTGTTTTTCAATGTACTGTATGTGTCTTTTGCACCCTTGATGTACTCCACAGCAGACTCCCAAGTTCACATTTGGAGAAGTCTGACCAGTGCACCCTCCTGAATCATAAAATAAGCGAGACTTTACAGATCTGAGCTCAGCGAAGGTGGCTGAACCCTGTTATTTATAGTTTAATGGTTTTATTTTATTGGTTGCAAGCAAACTATCTCCCCGCTGATCTCTAACTACTTGCTTATGATACTAAGGCTGGACTTATGTCACATGATAGACGGTTTCAAAGCAACAACATAAACGTTACTGCGCATGCGCACTTTTGTGGCCTGAACCTAATTTATGGTACAAATCTGCAAAGATGTGTCCTTGTAGATTATATCTGAAAACAAGCAAAAGAAATAACAAGTAAATTACATTAGCTAGCAAGTTAAAAGTATGTCTAGCCAGTATTATTTGGGGTTACCAGTAGAAGAACCGTTACTTGGCTAAACTTAAATGCGTCAAAGTTATACGATTCATTCAAGAACTTGTTTATTTAATAAATTAATTTACTATAAAATTCAAGAAATTGTTTATTTAATCAATAATTATACAATAAAATATTAATATAAATTCATATTAAAATAAATAAAATAAAATATAGTAAAGCAATAATCCAATCCAATAAAGCAATACAGTGCTTTTTATAACAGCTAAGGGCGTTGTGGCACGACGCGAAGCGAGCGGAGTTGTAAAGAGCGGAGTTTGTAACAGTAGCTGTTATAAAATGCACTGTAACCCACTGCTTCACGGGGCTTATTGCTTTTATAAAATGGTTATTCCATATGCGTTGCAAGGTTTCATAAAATAAAGTAAATCAAATTATATTTAGGCTATGTAATGCAGTCAGCCGTTATAAATTGGGGTATTTTATAATGGCTTAGAACTCAGCTCAGCCAATCAGAATCAAGGACCAGAACTGACCGTTTTATAAATTGTTGTTAACCACTACCTACCTAGACCGATCAACAAACACAGGCCGGAAGTTAACTTCGATGAAACCATATAAAGAATTGTTATTGTTTCCAAATTTTATCCAGCTTTGTGTTTGCTTCATTATTTGTTAATTGAGTTTGATCTCATTGTGGGTTTGTCCATTTAGATTGTAAAAACGCTGAGATCCACATCACACTGCTGCTGTGATATTTTCTGGGTGTATGTGGAGGTGTTGTGTGAGATTGTGTGAGATATAGGGTTGTGTGGCTTAGTAGTAATAAACATTAGATTTATTACTGTATATTTTTAAATGAACTTGGATGTTTGTCATCAATTTCTTCCAAAACCAAATAATTTGAGCTATGCCATCCGTGGTAATTTTACAGCAGGATATTCTTCAGTGCTTGTCTTGTTTGCATCCTTTTATTTCTGCTTAATCTATTTACTTGCTTACTGTATTAGCAGTACAGAAAAGGTACTATTTTAGTACCATGTACGCCACCTGTCACGATCATCCAAATGCTCCAGAGATTTCTCTTTCAAATTGAGATTGGGTTAAATAAGTTCCTGTCTGATGCGTTTCCGTGTAGGATACACTTACCCCTTCAATGTGATTGCGGTACCAGATCCGATCGGGATTCTAGGCATTGTCAGTGAAGAAGAGGCAGTACTGTGTCGGGAATTAGAAGCACGAGATTGCACCAGACTCTGGCATCAGATCCACGAACGGTTATGAAGTTGCCGGTTGATGTGTGTGTTTATAATTCGACTCACTCATTGTCTCTTTAGTATCTCTGCATCGCTCCAGTGTAATTACAGCTGCGCTTGACGCTTGTGTACCCCATGTTCCTGCTTTCAGAAATATAAAATTACAAGCTTTAAATACCTTTAAGATGTCATCCAGTGTGACATTATAATAACTTCACATTGCATTTGTCATTTGTTGGTAATTGAATTCATTCTTATAAAATGACTCGCAGTGCAGCGCAGGGAAAAGGTGCTTTTATCTTTATATGGCTATTTGATTCTTAACCACAAGATCTGAAGGGACTTTCCAATAGGCAGTTCCTCTCCTTGGCAGTAGGTGGCAGTAATGTCCCACAATTGAGCTCAGACGACCAAGCACTTTAGTATGGACTGTACTACATGACCACCGGAGACCCCGCTGTGAAATACATTCAGCGTGTGTAGTGCCGGCTGACCTCTACCTCTCTACCTCTGCCGCTTTCTTCCTCTCTGAAAGGATTAATTGTGAATGCACAGATAGTTTCTTAAAGCTAATGATTAAAAAGAAACCCAGAGCTCTTCCAATTACGACCCTGCCAAGCATCCATGAGATACTACAGTCCTAATTGGTCAGATCATTAAATCAGGAAAAAAAAGAAGAGGATGGGTGGAGAAAAGGGAGAGGGTGTACGTCGTGAGCCCGCATGCTACTGTAGTGAGAAAAGTACAGGGTAGAGTATCAGAAAGGCAAAAGCTAGGTAGCATGAGATTGTTCCCATGGAGACAGGAAGTTCTGTCATTCCTTGGGAAGAGAAAAGTTCATTTTTTGTTGATTACAATGAAATTTCACTTAAGTAACAGGTAATGTAGTGTATTATAATCCAAAGTATAATTACTGTACACCTGCTGGAAATGATAAGGATGGAAATGTTTTTAAATTAACTTTATCTTACTGACCCGTGACAAGAACAGTCGCTGATTAAAGCAGAATAGGAAAATGAAAATTTATTCAGCCTCCTCTCATTTTAAACCTGTACGACTTTCTTTCTTCTGTAGAACACAAAAGAAGATATTTTGAAGAACGTTGATAACCGAACAACATTGAACCCCATTGACGTCCATTTTATAAACACAAAACCCCACCAAGGCATTTCACAAAATATCTTCTTTTGTGTCCCTCAGAAGAAAGAGTCATACAACAACAAAAGGTTTACAACAACATAAGGGTGAATAAAGTTTTTTTATTTTTGGCTGAACTGTCTCTTTAAGGCCCGTTCACAAAAAGGATGATAAATATAAAGCTTTTATAGGATTTATATAGGTTTCTTTTATAGATTTTAAGATAAAGATATAAAATCATTCTAAATTTAAGAGAACAGTTGAATACAGAATTCAGTTGGGATCACTTTATTTTCGAGCCTTTTTATTCCTGATGAATGAAAGACCTTGACAAAAATCAAAATCCATTCCAGTTTAAAAGGCTTGCAAGCTTAGAATAAACATAACATTATCGTCCATTGGTGTGAACGCTAATTTAAATATGTTTAAAGGGTTTGGTTTGGAATGTTTTACCACAATAACAAGAGGCTTTTTGTACTCACATTCTTCTATTCACAAGAATCAAGACTTTAATCCTACACACATCTCCCATAAAGTTTAAGATCAGATCTTAGACAATATCTTAGACCGTGCTCAATTTGATCCAGGAAGGACTTTAAAGGGATAGTTTATTCAAAAATGAAAATTCTGACATCATTTACTCCCCGTCTTGTCATTTCAAACCTGTATGACTTTCTTTCTTCTGCAGAACACAGAAGAAGATATTTTGAAGAACCGACCCATTGACTGGCATTGGTTTTTGTATCCATACAATAGAAGTGAATAGGTAGCGCCATTGTTTGGTTACCAACATTCTTCATAATATCTTCTTTTCTGTTCTGCAGAGGAAGAAAGTCCTACAGGTTTGAAATGACAAGAGGGAGAGAGAAATTATGAACTAGCCCATTGAAGAGGAACATCCAAGACCAAGTCCACCTTTATCAACCTAGTTTTGCTGTGACTTTGAACTTTTACATTAACTGAATCAAAACTGGCGCTGTTATTTACTGTACCCAGAGAGAAACAACATTGCCACAAACAGCATTAAGCTACGATAGAGTGTCACATCTCGTAGTCGGCACACTGCAAATTTGTTAGGGATGCTGTCATCTAACAGCTTGTTTATCACAGATGGACTCTCGCAGATAGAAGCTTTCAGTTTTGAGTTTCGCCGTCTCTGAGTGCAAACGCCATTCGCTCTGTTAGACAAAGTGAAATGCTTATGTTTCGTAGCTGTCTCTTTTGTTCGACTGTTTGTCGGCGGGTCGCTATGTGTCTGCGTGCGTTCCTCCTGGTTCCCTGTTACAATTTAACCTCATGAATCCATTAGCGCCTGTGTTGTGTACAACGGCCCCTTCATTTCTCTAAAGACCTCCCATTGAAAACAACTCGGGAGGGAGGGGAAACCCTTGTAAAGAAATCTGACCAGATGGGATAAAGACACGCGCACATTTAGTGTGGTTGATCTCTGGAGTGTTCTGAAATATGAGGTGCTTGTCATTGGAAAACCACTCAGAAAGGTGATACGAGTCACGTGCGTTGCGATGGTTAGCGTGTCACTTGTAGCGCGCGTTGCGGGTTATTAATAGGGGACACGTGTTATGTTTATGGTTGATGGGCCTCTCGATTTCCCAGTGCCCATCAGTACTATTGATGAAGCCATTTTACTTTGCCTCCCACACACTCGCTGTCTGTAGAGTGTAAACCGCGTTCCTGTTGCTCTCCACGATGTGAATTAAAGAGGGAAGAATGGGATATTTGCTTTGAAGGCACGTTTAACGCGGTAGTGTTCGAATAATGCCACACAAAAAAGAATTGTGTTTTAGGTCCGTGTTAGTATGATTTGTAAATGAATAGTTTTTTTCTGTTTTTCATATTCATTTTAGAGTTTGCTCTTATTGAAACAAAATGTTTTTATGGATGTTTTCTATATTAACTAGACTTAACAAAAAAATATTTTTTTTAATCTTTACTTGACTTCCTTATTAGGGTCAAAGACTAAAAAGGGTTTAAGCATAAAACAATAAGTGTAATACTGCTTTAAATTGTTGTTGTTCAAATTAATTTAATTGCGTTTTTGTTTTTCTGAGCAAAAAATAAATATCATAATTTTTCCCTTATTTACAGAAGACGCCCACTAAAATGTTATTCAGTGTAACAATCTTGTCAGACATATTTACAATAAAAATACATTTGACATGTTAAAAGACTAATTACTTCCACCCCAAATGCTAATTATTTGTAATTTTATATTTTTAAAATTTTGCCACTATCCTAGGATTTGCCCATTTGTCAATAAGATGAATTTAAAGCACGATAAAATGTAATATGCTCCCTTATTCTTTTATATATTTTAATATGTACAAGTCAGAATAAGCATGTTGTTTGAATCTGTGCATAAATATTGTGTTACACTGAATGACAATTATTTCAACCAAATTTTGACATTTTTTTCCCCAAAAACTTGAAACCATAAAGTAGACATTTTACTTACATTTAATGTGCTTTCTATGGACATAAAATCACGTTTGTGAATTTCTTTTGATGGGGACATCTTAACGTCTTTGACCCATTACAGTCCCCTTAAAACTCTCTTCTTAAACCTTATTTGATAATATGATTTGTTTACTCCATTGGTACAGGGGACAGAGATGTCTTACATCACCTATAATACTGTGAATAAAACCTTATTTTAAACAATTTGCCCACCTTTTAGACATAAAATAGATTCTCGTCAGAAAGCCACTGGGTGATGGGATTGGTATCAGGGTGTCCACGTATTTTTTGTGAACATTGCAAAATAAATAAAATGTAAATGGGAGGGGTGCATTTATTTGAGCTGTTTTAAAGGTCAATGTGTCATTTTTTGGAGGATCTATTTACAGAAATGCAATATAATTTACATAACTATACTGTATGTCTTCAGAGGTGTATAAAGACTTTACATAATGAAGCGTTATGTTTGTATTACCTTTGAATGAGCTTTTTCTATCTACATACACTGCGGGTCCCATGTTGTTTTTACAGTGCCCTAAACGGACAAACTGCTCTACAGAGCGTGTTCCGTAAATACGTTATCTCCTTCGGCAAAGAAGCGAAAACGTGATGACATCTTAGTCCCGTGTCAGCTGGCGTAGTGCTTCGAAAGACAGGTGAGCAGGTGGAGTTAGCCATTGGTTGCAATCTATCTATCTGAAATGACATGCCTATGACCAAGGTACAGTTTTCATAAAGTTGACACACTAAATAAATGAAAATTAAAGAGGCACAGAGAGAAAGAGAGACAGTGTAGAGAGGAGGACAAGGGTCAGGCCATAATTAGTGACTGGCCAAGTTGCCATTCCGCATTAGATGCTACAGTATTGATGAAGGGTTGTGTGTATGCACACGAGGCGCGCGTGTGTCTCCACAGAGCCGATGTTGGTGCCAGGCTGTATCGATCCGTTCTAACAGTTATCCTTCTAAACTCAAGCTCGGAACTACTGCAGCAGATAATTCAATGAAAGGAATCCTTCAGAGACGACTGGATGGTGAGAAGAAGGGATGGTGTGGAAGAATGAATGAAAGACGGTTTTGATAGGGAGTGTTCACGGTGGAGGGTTTGGATTGCAATATGCTGAACATCTCAGAGCGTCATTGATCCAGTGTCTTTGTCTCAGACACACAAACACTGAGCATCAAACCATCCAAGATCATACGCTGGCCAACACCGGTGGGCTTCCAGGATCCTGAGGGGTTACCTCACATACTCACAGAAGCTCTTGAACAGAACATAGTTGCTAAAGATGGCAAGCTCTTAAGGTCCGGGTACACTTCATTTTCCACTACAGTGGGGTCAGATTGGTGTCGCTGGATATGTGAGGCACACACCTCCTTTCCAGCATACCTCCCGTCCTGCGGAGAATTCTTCAGCCGTCGGTGCGGGTAAAACAGTTTTTAGCAGCGATGATTTAAGAAAGGGTCAGGCTCTCTGATTGGCTGCTGTGATCTTATGGCCGCTGTGTAATTGGCAGAGGTAAACTTATGGGCACGCTGGCGTGACACTAATATGTCTTGTGGCTGTTGACATTCCTGTCCGAATTTACTGCTGTCACCAAGGTCACACTCCCTCCCTCTCTCACTCTCTGTGTAAGCCTTAGTCCACATGAGTGATGGCCACTAGTCAGGCTCATAGACCAGGGCAAATTCTCTGTCTGTCAAAGCCTAAAGCGTTTTATAGTGAGCCTTACACAAAGTACTACACGCACACACAGTGTACTGCACTGTATGTGCTCGCTCGCGGCCATTGTTCTGACATTCAGCGATATACAAAGGTCTGTCATGAATACCAACATGATTCTTCGGTTCGGTCAGCAGATTTATAAATCTAAATAATATGACTTTTTCAAAAGTGCACTTTGTCATTTTTTTCCCAACGTTAGAGTACTTTTCTCCATCCCAGATTAAAGAGATGGCTCACCCAAAAATAAGCGAAAACATGACGACATCTTTGTTCTGTGTCAGTCGCCGTAGTGCTTCGAAAGGGAGGGGTGGAGCGAGCCATTGGTTGCAATTCTCAACCTCACCACTACATGCCGCTAAATTTCATACACTGGACCTTAAATACTATATCTATGTTGGCAGATTTTGCCTCATTGACATCAAGGGAGATTAGATTAACACCATCAGTGGATTAAAAAATCCATACACTGTAGCAAGTGAAAAAGAAAGAAATATGAGAATGGTGTTGAAGTTTACGTCACTGGATACAGCCCCATCGACCCCGAATCCTGGTCTGAGCCATCGGCTTACTGCTCAGACGTGACAATTTCACTGAGTGTGCACGTGTGCTCACGCACGTGTGCTTGGGGACAGACGGGTTATGCAGTTGTAGCGATGTAAATCAAATCCTCTCTTCCTTGAATATGGAAGAGTCATGCTCCCTCTCAGAACCCTCAACCGGATTAGCATCATCTTCACTAAAGGAAAGACTCTCTTTGTGTGATATTGTGCATACCTGCACGTCGTAAGATTTTCCGGGTGCTCATCATAAATGTATTCTGGAACAGATCACTCGATTTATTGTTAATAAGTCAATTTGATCAATAATTTATCAATTGGAATTTGTAACTTTAGCCTCTCTATCGCCATCTACGTTTGAAACACATAATTACAGGTTTCTACTTATTATGTGGGCTGAAGTCAAATTATGTCTGACTGTTGCGAATCAGGGTAAGGAGACTATTTTTGATGTGCTTGCTCTGTATTTTAAGCGAAAACATTTAAGTTACTGATTACAGCTTTAATGAGATCAAGAACTAACAAATGAGAAAATAGTTTTTCAATAGCTTCTAGATAACAGATTTGAAAGTCGGATCTGGGTTGCATCATGTTCCCTTTCCCAGTTTTAGTCTGTGTGTGTGTCCGGGTGTGTGTGCAAGGATAGCAGTCAGTCCTGTGGACTCCGAGGGCTCATTTCTTCAGTCTGGTGAACAGCCCTGGATCAAACATACTCCTTCAATCTCCCCCTGTCTCTCCCTCCAACATCCCAGCACAGAACGGCGAGGTTTTTTCAATTATTATCATCTTAACGGGTGATCCTGAAACCAATCAATACAGGTTGAAGAAATAAGAAAATAAGAGTTTCCCTTTTCCCTCTCGCTCTTCTTTGGCAACTAGAGGTGTTTCTGTTTCTCATTTTCTTTCCATTCGTCATGTGTTCCATCATGTTGCTGTTCTATAGCTGGAGATATTTCCACCGAGAGGTGTCGTCTGTTATACCACCCCACCTCAGCTAGCCTGCATTTAAACGCCTCGTAATTCAAGGCTAATTCTGCGCACACGAGAGACATGTAACGCCTCCGCTGTTAATAAACTGAGATTTAGTGGCATTTAATGAGATTACCAGCTTGATAAATCAATTAAATTTCAATTAAATTCTAACAGCCTCCGCCGTTCATGTCGTATAATACACCTATATTGTCAAAGGATAGGCGGCGGGAGACGAGCGAGGACAGAGTCGTAGATTTAGCCTGGATTATAATGTATGAACGGCTTATTAAATTAATGAAAAGACAACAGACAAAGGTGATATTACAATGTGCCAAAGCGTCGATCAAGGAAGTAAAGGCTTTCAGAGTCATGACATATTGGGAAGCAAATGCCTGGGACGTGATAGGTAAAGAATGGGGGTTTGAATCCGGCATTTTTCTCCTGTATCTTATCCAGGCCGCTGGTGTCCAAATCTCAGTTTCTAGCATCAGTTTAACTTCAGGACAACTAAATAACTGCATTGCAATAAACCTCCTCCACACATGCAAATGAGGGAGGAAGAAAGAGAGAGAATCGAAGTGTAGAGACGACAGCGTACGGAAGGGAGGGAGGTATAAATTTAATATTCTGTTGTCATCATAAAATGGCACCGTGGCTTTAGTGTGTCAGAATAGAGCGTCGAGCTGCAGATTTACTCCAGATGTCAAAAGAAACAGCTCTTCATATATCAGACAGTGTCACGCTGCACTCGGGCCTGATGAGTGATCTACTGCTCTCACGCTGAAGCTGCTAGATGGACACATCAGACAGACTTCAGCTTCCTGTTTAACAGGAAATCATTTCCCCCTCTTTTTTCTTTTCTCCTGAAGACAAGGAGCACTGCTTTGTCTTTGTTGTCATTTCTTTTGCGAGCGTATTTTTCACAGGGATCAAATGCTAGTGGATTTTTCACGGGCGCTTTACGTCGATTAGCCCTTTTCGCCACTCCAGCACGTTTTTGTGAGTCATTTCCTTCCTGTATTATTCCGTCCGGCCATTATTAATTCCCTCTCTCCGGTTTATGCCGCACAATTCACATCTTGTGATCTGTGCACGCTCAGCATTTCATCTCGGATAGAAGTACACACGAGCACACACGCGGGATCTTCAATATTTGCCTGTGTATACGCGCTTACCCGTCAGGTCATTTTTTAAAGGCGGAGATGTCAAAATCTGGTATTGACTTCCATTGTTTGTTTCCTTAGAGCAGTGGTTCCCAAACTTTGTACAATGGCGTACCCCCCAGGGATTTAATATCATTCTGCGTACACCCTTTCTTACAGTCACAATTGTGGTCTCAAACATTTTTTTATTTGCATTCTAAATACATGTAATTTTCTTTTATCAAACAATAAATGATATATGACTCATATATAAATAAACGACTCACTGTTTAATGAGATGGATGTGCTTGAAATGACTTGCATAACTCTGTGATGTTTGGTTGTATCGGAGAAAGTCTGAGTCTATAAAGTCTCTAAAGTCTGCGGTACGTAAAGACTTGCGCTTACGCATGAGTGGACGCATATTTTTTGATTGGATGTCATGAATTTGACCTTTTATGGCACTACGTGACTACTATTTTGCTGTGTGTACACTAGAGGGAGCACGTCTTTATATTTAGCTTGTGAGAAAAACATGACTGGTTGATTGTCAGGTGCATTATAATTAAGTAAACAGTAGATTTCAGGATTTTGTTCACGTACCCCCTCCGTCACCTGGCGTACCCCCGGGGGTACGCGTACCCCAGTTTGGGAACCACTGCCTTAGAGGGAGCCTGGTAGGAGGGAACGAGTGTTGCTAGCGTGGGTGCGCGTGAGGTCATTCATGGCGCTTGCTTGCGCAAGCATTACTATTACTATTGTTCATACTTACCGTATTAAACTTTGGCACGTATCTCGGCACTGTTTGTGCTACGAGTGTGAATGACGGCTCGAATCATGCTGCTTATTAAGAAAAGGGTGTGCTATTACTTATCGGGCGGATGATAAAATGGATGAAAGAACTGTGTGGACTTAACTTAACAGGACAGAAACTTAAGAGTGGCCAATGAGAAATGGAAGAAACAAATCATAATTCTGCATCAAAACCTAGATTAGCAAATACAGGGAAAATCAACTTCTAACAATTTTGCACAGGCACTTTTGTTGAGAAAATCCAGGTTTAGCTAGCTGTGTGATGTATGTAAACTAAATCTGTTGAAAATCCACATTGAGGAGTGTGTGTTTGGTACATGACCACAGTCCTTGAAATTTTATTAAGGTGCATGTTGCACATCATGATTTCTGGAGCTGAGTTTCAAGATTCAGAATTTCACTCCTGTAGATTGCACTCCCCTCTCTTTCTCTCTCGCCCCGTTTTTGCACTAGGGTAATGATGCTTATCTTTCGCAGACTCTGTCATCAATAACCTCTTTCCTGAATGTGTGTGCGTGCGCATCCATGTGTTCGCGTGATTGTTTGTGTGTACTGTATGTGTATACAAGGATTCTTGTTGCACAGTTTCATTAGTGCATTCACACTTTACTGACTGCAAACATAAAGTACATGAAGCCATCCGAGATTATTCCAGAAGTTTTAGTTGGAAAAGTAGATAAAGGTTTACAGCATCGCCTCGCACGGAACAGTTTTAGCCCATAATTGTGCACAAAATGGTGGCGGTAACATGCCAGTTATTCAGGTTTACATACTGTAAATCGTGTGACCTGCGTGATCTTGACCCACAGAACTCTATAAAAAGTTCAGCAGAAATAGACTGCTTGCAATACCAAATCGCCTGTCCATTCATTGTTTGCTAAGTAAATACACTCACCTAAAGGATTATTAGGAACACCTGTTCAATTTCTCATTAATGCAATTATCTAATCAACCAATCACATGGCAGTTGCTTCAATGCATTTAGGGGTGTGGTCCTGGTCAAGACAATCTCCTGAACTCCAAACTGAATGTCAGAATGGGAAAGAAAGGTGATTTAAGCAATTTTGAGCGTGGCATGGTTGTTGGTGCCAGACGGGCCGGTCTGAGTATTTCACAATCTGCTCAGTTACTGGGATTTTCACGCACAACCATTTCTAGGGTTTACAAAGAATGGTGTGAAAAGGGAAAAACATCCAGTATGCGGCAGTCCTGTGGGCGAAAATGCCTTGTTGATGCTAGAGGTCAGAGGAGAATGGGCCGACTGATTCAAGCTGATAGAAGAGCAACTTTGACTGAAATAACCACTCGTTACAACCGAGGTATGCAGCAAAGCATTTGTGAAGCCACAACACGCACAACCTTGAGGCAGATGGGCTACAACAGCAGAAGACCCCACCGGGTACCACTCATCTCCACTACAAATAGGAAAAAGAGGCTACAATTTGCACGAGCTCACCAAAATTGGACAGTTGAAGACTGGAAAAATGTTGCCTGGTCTGATGAGTCTCGATTTCTGTTGAGACATTCAAATGGTAGAGTCAGAATTTGGCGTAAACAGAATGAGAACATGGATCCATCATGCCTTGTTACCACTGTGCAGGCTGGTGGTGGTGGTGTAATGGTGTGGGGGATGTTTTCTTGGCACACTTTAGGCCCCTTAGTGCCAATTGGGCATCGTTTAAATGCCACGGCCTACCTGAGCATTGTTTCTGACCATGTCCATCCCTTTATGACCACCATGTACCCATCCTCTAATGGCTACTTCCAGCAGGATAATGCACCATGTCACAAAGCTCGAATCATTTCAAATTGGTTTCTTGAACATGACAATGAGTTCACTGTACTAGAATGGCCCCCACAGTCACCAGATCTCAACCCGATAGAACATCTTTGGGATGTGGTGGAACGGGAGCTTCGTGCCCTGGATGTGCATCCCACAAATCTCCATCAACTGCAAGATGCTATCCTATCAATATGGGCCAACATTTCTAAAGAATGCTTTCAGCACCTTGTTGAATCAATGCCACGTAGAATTAAGGCAGTTCTGAAGGCGAAAGGGGGTCAAACACCGTATTAGTATGGTGTTCCTAATAATCCTTTAGGTGAGTGTATTTGATAGCACTTCATATTAAGGTTGAAATTAACATAAATGTATGTACTTCATTATGAGCATAAATTCATTTACAGTAATATATTAAATACATACATTAAATGCTGTACAAAAATGTTGTTCATTTGTTGGTTTATGATACATAATTAGCTAATTAAAACCATATTTTAAATGACCAGTATTTTGACTAATTTTTGTATTTCTTTTTTTATCAGTAAAAGTACAATCCTAGACTCGAGCCCAAATCTGCCAAGAAATTTGCTGATCTTATCTGCACTAAAAATAGAGAAAAAAATACAGCATGTGAAAAGGGTGATTAGCTATGAGAGAATTTTTTTATCCTTTTTGGACATCATAAAAATTTGGTGATATCAAAAGTTAAATGTAGTATTGAGGGTCATAAAGCATCTCAGCGGCTTGTTAGCAATGACACATCATTTCTGCAATGTTATTGAATATGCATTCATAACGTTTAATATGCTCCAGTTTTAAGTTATTATATTTAAGTTATTTTGGCCTTTAGAGTTTTCTTGTTGAGATAGTGAAGAGATCTTTCGAATTGGCAAAGGAACAAGAGCTGGGACTCTAACTCGAGGTGCCCGACACCCTGTTGTGCAATATGTCGACTAGCAGCCCACATGGCTATTGGCGCCAATATTAAGGGTGCATAAGAAACCAATATTACAGCCTATTTATAAAAAGAGTTATTGCATCATAGTTGTGTCTGATTTTATGTGTGTTTTTTTAAAAAGCTTAATGTTGAACCGAGATGCAACCAAGAAGCAACACTTAAACCCAGACGAACAACAGATCAATGATCGTTAAGATGAAACAATATGGTGGTATTACCCTCTCATTTCAGACAGGGTTAGTATGCATGGAGAGATGTGTTAAACATTGGTGAGTTTACAAACAGGTGCATATATATATGTGTGTGTGTGGCAGGTTGTCAGGTCTTGTGGCATATGGTGTGTGTGCACCCAGGTGATGTCAAAGCACCGCGCCACACTCCGACTCGCAGCCCCATCTGATGACCATCTGTACCTCTTCTTCAAAGAAACCCACTCACTCTCCCCCCTCACCCATACAAATGAATTATGAACTCTCTCGTTCGGTTGACATTCGAGCGATTTGTTTCTTCCTTCCATTAAGAGGTGGAAGGAAAACACTTGGGTGTGTTCTGTTGTTCACCCACAAACCCCTTATGCAGATGGGCACTGGATTCATTTGTGTGGATTGATGACATCATAATCATTTTGTTCGGGTTGTTTGAGATGCCAAATGCAGGATGCAGTTAGGGGTGGAGTCAAAAAAGGGCCATCAAGTCGAGTCCCGAAGTTGATTTTTTAAGAGGTTGCATCATATAACAGTTGCTGTTATATGATAAATAATAATAAAAAAGGAACCATTGTACCTGATATTTTCACAGTTATCTTCAGTTTGGTTTTGTCTTCTGTGTTCATTATCAGTTAAAGGGGTCTTATGGCGCGAACACATGTTTTTCTGTGTCTTTGGTGTGTTATAAGTTGCCCATGCATGTATTAGACACAAATTGCAAAAATGAAAGTGTGGGAACAAAAGATGCATTCTATCTAAAAGCGAATGCTCACCCAGACCTGCCTGAAACGCCTCGTGTAACCACACCCCCACAAATCTACATCAGTTCGTGGTATGAGTTGACGAAGACCGCCCAAATGTATACGCAAGTAAGGTGGGCATACCTGTCAGTACAATTGCTTTGGAACCTGATGTTCCAAATATGGTAAGAGGCGTTACATTTCCGTCACACGCTTGCAGTATTCGACCAATCAGTACGCACTGGTTAACTGGCCAATCATAGCACACCTCGCTTCCACGCGTTTCAGAGAGGCGGGGCAAAGAGGAGACACAAAAATGCATTGTATGTGGAAAATACAGCGTTTTTGAACCTTAAATCCTGTATACACATTGCATTACGTCTAAAACAATCGATAATATTCGTTTTAGCCGTGTCATATGACTCCTTTAGTTAATTGCCCCACACCTTTTTCTGTCCTCCCTTATTATGTTCCTGTGTTTGCCTGTGTTCATTGTCCAGTTTAACTTGTGTTACGTGTGGTCTTAAGTATACTTTGTGGATTCATTAAATACTTCTTGTGGAATATACTCCTTGTCGTACGGCTCAATGCGCTACATCCCGTGACGGATATATACAGTAATTTAGCAAAAGTTTCTATTTTCCAATCTGTTTCATTCCATCCGTTTCACTCTGATGTATTTTGAAAATCACACATTCTCCAAAGAAAATGATTATAGATAACAAACCAGCATTTTACATCAGAACAAAACATGCAGTAGTTGCGATGATCACCGTGATGGGTTCTGTTCGGAATGCGCTCATCGCAAATGGGGCTGTTATTGTAGAGCTCAACTGATCTCTCATCATTAAGCAGCCAATTACGTGTGATGATGCCATACATCGTATTTGTAATCACAGCACTCCGGAGTCTCGACACTTGGTGACATGTGCGTATATATTTTAAGATATTCAATTGCCTGTAAAATGTTTCCTTATTCTTTGGAGTGCAGAAGACGTCCCCTGCGTCTGCAGACACCTTACCATCTGTTGTACTGGTATGTGGTTTCAGCTGTAATTGTGTTTTGAATCGTTTCCGGCAGACTCATTCAGAGACATGCTGTTGTTTCGTCTGAGGATCCAACACGGGTCTAACATCGGTTAACAAAATAAATGGATGAAAGATTGAGATTGAGTGTTTTTCAAACTAACCGAAACATAGGCAGAAGCGTCAGAATGACCTTATTTACACACGCTTTGGCCTTAGCCTTCGGAAATCCTTTCATCTGTGTCGGGTGATGAATCACATGGAAATACGCACGTTTTGAGGTTAACATAAGAATACCTTCAAACATAATTGTCAGATGTGAATCAAAGACTCAAAAGGATGAGGTCGGACAAACGTGTTAGATATTGACCCTTTCATCTTCAAAATATATGAACGCATATTCATATTTTTGAATTAACAAAGGTCGCTCTAATGTATTTACACTTAAAAGGGTGTTTGACTCCACAGCTGTAAAAGCTGTGCCGTTGATTTGAGACATGAACTTGAATTCGAATTATAATTGAAAACGCAGAAATAAGACAAACAACAGAAGATGTAAGATCTGTGAACTCTTTATTTTTTTAAATGACACATGCAATATGAGGAAAAAAGGTCTCACTGTGTTTTTATCAAGGTCAAAAGTCTGTGGTGGGAGTTGGAGGGGTAACAGCGAATATCTTTTCATGCGACAACACTGAAGAAATGACACTTTGCTACAATATAAAGTAGTGAGTGTACAGCTTGTATAACAGTGTAAATTTGCCGTCCCCTCAAAATAACTCAACACACAGCCAGGGCCGTACGCAGGATTTTGGAAATACCGAGGTCCAAAAACTGAATTTGTCACAAACAAAAAATTGACTTTCTTGATCTACAGTATGTGCATTTTAAAACGTTTGGAGAGCAAATTACATAATTGCTAAAACCATGTCTGTCTTTTCATGTTTATCAGTAATGAAAGTATACACATGGTCAATTGATATTTTTATGCAAATACTACCAGATTGAAATACAACCTGTCTTTCATAAAGGAGCATAATGCATTTGGGTTTGAAATTACATAAAGGTTCCCATTTTTGAGTGAACTGTCCCTTTAACTTTTTTGTGTAGCTACAGAAGTTGCAGGCACTTAGGTTTTCATAAAAAATAGGTCAACTTAAAATATAGAAACAGAATTAAAGAACGAGAATTTGTTTAAAAGTGATGCATTTGAATTATTTGCAAATCATATAGTTGTTTAAATAGGCTAACCACAACCTATAAACACACCTGAGTCAAAGCCACGCAGTTTAGCATGAACTAGTGAAGGTCTGGTAATGTTTTTGTCAAAATGACATTAAACACGTGAATGATATGTTTTCGGTGTTTTGTAGTTTGGATTACTAGATATTTCAACCGGTCGTTTACTCAGGTTTGTCGTTTAAATGTTGACGCGCGTCAAGCACGCTCAAAACGAAAGTGTACATGGCCGCTAACATTTCTATAAAACATTAAACGGTTAGCTACTTACATCGCCCACTTTCACAGTAGAAACTGAACTCGAGCTTGACTTCTGTCAATAGCAACTCACGCCTTCTTTCATTTGATTGGACAGTAATCCTCGCCTTTCTTCATTTGATTGGCCAACTCAATCAGATTGACACTTAAGAGCGCTGTTAAACAGCTGAGGTAGATCAGACCTGAGATCAGTTATCTAGGTGTTTTCTACTAAATTGGCATTTTTTTCACGACAAAACTACCAAGGTCTGGACCTCGGGGACCTCAATGGTGGGTACAGCCATGCACACAGCCATTAATGACGCCGAGCATGTGCACTCAACTTCTTTGGTCGACCATGGCGAGGCCTGTTCTGTGTGAAACCTGTCCTCCTGTTAAACCGCTGTATGGTCTTGGCCACCGTGCTGCAGCTCAGTTTCAGTGTCTTGGCAATCTTCTTATAGCCTAGGCCATCTTTATGTAGAGCAACAATTTTTTTTCAGATCATCAGAGAGTTCTTTGCCATGAGGTGCCATGTTGAACTTCCAGTGACCAGTATGAGAGAGTGAGAGCGATAACACCAAATTTAACACAACTGCTCCCCATTCACACCTGAGACCTTGTAACACTAACGAATCACATGACACCGGGGAGGGAAAATGGCTAATTGGGCCCAATTTGGACATTTTCACTTAGGGGTGCACTCACTTTTGTTGCCAGCGGTTTAGACATTAATGGCTGTCTGTTGAGTTATTTTGAAGGGACAGCAAATTTACACTGTTATACAAGCTGTACACTCACTACTTTATATTGTAGCAAAGTGTCATTTCTTCAGTGTTGTCACATGAAAATATATAATAAAATATTTACACAAATGTGAGGGGAGTACTCACTTCTGTGAGATACTGTATAATGACCAGTTGAAAGCGAGTTGTGTTTTGATAACTCGGCTCACCCGCGATCGCCAATAAACTTATTACCCAGGATTTGTCGATTGAAGGGCTAAAACAAATTTTACCACATCAGTGTCACAAAAAACGACAAAATATGCTTGTTACTGTATTTATTGTGTGGTTGTATTTTTTAAGCAATGTAACAAACTGGAATAGTTTAAAAAAAATTGGTTTAGATAAATAGTATATTCACCTTATTTATAAAAATATTGTAGTTTAGTGTTAAGCTAGTTTTTTACTCTACACAGATAAACATTACACACATGGAGTATACAAAGGGCCAAAGGATTCTGAATAAGACTATAAATATACACCTTTTTGAAAACAAATGACATATGGTGGGGTAGGATTTTAGCAGAGAAAACAACTATATAAATATAAAAAATGTGAATGCACATATGTTTCATAGATAGGTATTCCACTTTTTAGACTTTGAAGGAGTATATCAGGTGAAAGGAGAAAAAAAATCAAATTTCAAGTGCAGAGTGTATTGCTTGTGGTTATATGAGTAAGTACATGTGTAAGTCAGTCTATGTTATTTTTTATGAGATCTTTCTGGATGATGGAGTCCTCAGTGTGGAATTCATGGTCTTCCATAATTCTTTAATAAAGACTCCAAATATTAGAAGATACTTTCATATCGGTGTAACCACAACTCGCAGGGTTTACTTATGGTGGTTGTGCTGTTTATTAAAACGGTCACTGCTGTACATCGGCCAGCATGCATCGCCAGGCATCCAAAGCATAGCGTTTCTTTTGTTCTGTAAAGTGATTTATGAAAAATTATGCTGGCATAGAAGTCCTATCAGTAACAGGTTTCCTCGGGCAAAAATTCGATTTGCGATGCACAGGCGTCCGCACGCACGCAAGGATAGCGCGCTTTGTCCTTTGACAGGATGATTAAACGAGTCAATATTTATTATTTTATTAATCTCCTGACAATGGAGCATCATAAACAATGATGCAAGCTTTCTGAAACGAACCTGACGGGGAACAAAAGAAGCATGAAGAAGGAAGCTTAATGAGGAAAGAAAGAGAGGAATGCACGCCCTCCATTGGGAGGAAAAGCTTAAGTACCTTCTGACGGCATGGCTGTCTCTACAACTTCAAACGATTTGTTTTTATCCGTTTCATATTCTGCTCCTCAAACCGCCGGCCACACGCTGCTTTGATGATGAAACGCAGAGGACATTTATACAACGGATCGGTGCACGCGTGTCGTGTTTGTCTGATCGGGGATGTTAGAGTGCGTATCTGCTATAACAAAGTTCACAGTGTCAGACAAAGGCTGCCATCAACGCCACGGCAACACCTGCGCTGCTGAGAGAGAGAGACGGTGCAATAGTGTACGAGAGAGAGAGAGAGTCGCCGACAGATTCGTTTGTTCTCATGCCAACTCTTTCCCCCTCCAGCAAACTTGTCAATACAAAAACGAGAGGGGAAAAACAATACAAAATGGGGGAGCAAGGAAATGCAGCAAAGCCTCTCCTGGGTCACCATGACACAGCCTAAAATAAATAAATTTGAATAAAAACACACAGAGTTGACGGAGACAACTTCTTTGCAAAGGATGTCGCTTAGTAAAAAGAGAAGAAGTGTCAAAATGACGGAAAACACCTGTTTCTGAGACAGATTGTGTCTGTTGAGTACATTTAGTGTTATAGGTATGTCGGCGCACCATCTGCTGTATTCTGCCATCAAACGCGATCGAAGACTTGTATACCTAATTATACATATTTAACACTTGTGCCATATTGTCCTCAAGTCAGGTATGTCCTTTGGGATTAAATTAGGGTGGGTTTGTTGAGGGGCTTCAGTAAACTGCTGACCGTCATTTTTGTCTTTTTCACGCTAATTAGAGTTCTTTTTTTACAAACAGATGTAGTGTTAATGTGGGTTTTTTTTGCATCATGTTGATTAGCTCAGTGAAATCTCAGTCCAAAATGTTGGTCCACATAAATGTGTATTAAACATCAAATAGCCTGTTTTGACCAGCTGTGGTTTTATTTAGAGCAGCGTTTATAGCAGTTATTTTAGATTTATTGTAGTTTTATTCATATTTTGAATTAGCCTTAATTCTATATTTTTTAATTTACATTACATTTATGCATTTAGCTGACACTTTCATCCTAAGCGACTTACACTGCATTTAATGTATACAGTTTTTTAGTATTCGTGTTTTAAAGGAAATAGAACCCACAACCTTTTGCACTGCAGTTGAGCTACAAGAACTCAGTTTTAGTTTGTATGTCAATTTTTGTTTTATATTTAGCAATTTTGTCACATGGTCTTGTCATTTTACTATTTATTTACGTGCTATTTTTGTATTGTTATATTAAAATATTTTTATTTCAGTTTCAGTTTTTTTCAGTTAAAAATGTTTGTGCCTTATCTTATTTGGGCTTTATAGCTAATTTTCATTTAGGCTGGTATTTTATTTTGTTTCAGGAATGTTAAATATTTTTTGTTTTAGTAAACTATAATAACCTCACTATTGCAGGGGTGGACAGTACTCTCGTGTACATTTTTAATTACATTTCTGTACTTTATGAGAAATTTTACTTCACTACATTAGAAAGCATTTATAAAACTTTTTACTTCACTAAATTTCATAAATGTATATTTTCAAAATCTATCTCTTTACTATCTCAAATCTAGTACTTTCTTTTGCTCAAGTATTTTTACTCTTTGTTTAAGAGTGGGAAAGAATTTTTTCTAGATTTTTCTCAAATACTGTGTTAAACGTAAAAAAAAAACTTTTGTTTTTAAGTATACTTGCTCTCATTCCAGGCAATGTAAACTTGTTGCTCTCTATACATTTTCGAAACAGTTAGTTAAAAACTCCCTTTAAAAGCAATCAAGTCTTTTTCAGATGAAAGTCTCAATTCTTTTCTGCCCCAACCTCTCACCAGAACCGCTCTTTCTGTCAACAAATTATCCTTGCGTGTGCAGATTGAAACACTGACAGTTGAGTCATCTTCCAGTCTTCCGGATGTAATCTCTGCTGCCTGAGAGCCAGTCAAACCTCATGACGGATGTTCTCTGTCAGGTACGGGAGCAGCTGCTAGGTCTGCGCTCCGAACTGCTACATATCTCCCTCCCGGACACATCATGCATTTTTTCCCGGCACGTGATATAGCGCATGTCGAACCGGCCATCATAAATGCCTCATGCCGGTTTTTGATTGATTTATAAGCGATCATGGCACTAGTTCTAGGTTCTAGGAAAGAGGAATTCTCGCCAACTAAAATAGTCCAAATAATGTTTCATTTGTCACCTGACTTGCCATAAAAATCCCTGCGTTCCTGATGGAGAGCGTGGGAGTGCCACTTCTGTACTTTATGGTTTTTAGGAGGGAGTCGTTTTAAGAAGTTCAAGGTGTTTGATAGTCTGGGTGTATTACAACCCGCAAGTACAGTTCTTTTATATTTTTCTCTGTCCTTGACGATTCTTGCCTGTCAGATCGTGCAATACGAGCCTGGTGAGATCTTGGGTAAAAGTAAGGGCAGGCTGTGGGACATCAGCGGTGTCGGTGTGTCTGAAGCATGTCCCATGATGGAAAAATATATGATTTCTGAAACTTGTACTTCAGAATCTTGCTGAATACCTGTGCGTCTTTGAAGATAAGCGCAGCTTCATATACAGCGTTTGCTATTAGCATCATACAGCTGCCAATGAGTGATAGTGTGATCCATGAGTGCATTTCAACTCATTCATTTTGCCCTAAAATTAAGCATAAAAGAAGTTCTTTAATGTTGTAACCCTTTACCATTTTCCACAGCAATCTTTTAATTTTTTGTCCAAGAAGTCAAATACCTCCAATTTACCTTTTCTTGCAGTCAATGCCAAACGTTCAGAGGAAATCGGGAAAGAACGAGAAGCTCTGTAAAGAGGAACACTTCTCGTTCTGTCATTTCTTTCCCGAGCGCTCTCGTCTTCCATATGAATGAGCCTGCCTTAGTTAGCCACCTGAGCATCTGCTCAAGACACTCAGGCCCGCTGAATTAATCAACCTTTAGTTCTCCTGAGTGAGCACGGCCGTGTGCGCGCCAGCACCTTATGAAAGGGAATGCAAATGTCTCCTATTATTCACAGCTTTGTGAGACGACTGAGTTTGCAGTAATGTTAATTATTGAAGGACTCGGAGCGATAGAGAGCAATTGATGGAAGTGGAGGAGGGAAACCGAGTTCATTCATAATGAATTGAAATGTATTTAGGGTCAACGGTGGAAGTAGAGAAAGTTTGCAATTTGCATGGGGTCAAAAATGGCTTTTTTCTTGCGAAATACCGAGCGCTTGTTGATCGAGCTGTTCAGTTTTGCAGGCCACGGCACTCGAGACAAATCGCGGGGCTTTTAATCTTTCATCGCATTGAAAATAAACCGGTATCTGTTCAACTCCTTTAAAAGTTAAAAGAGATCTGTGATGATGCTGTTTAGAGAGTGATCAAACAAATACGATGCAAAATAGTACAGGAGTTTATGTTTGTGGGACAGGATTGAAGTGTCATTCGTAACGCTCCTGCGCTTGTCATCCTCTGCTGTTAGCGTGTTTGAAGGCTAGCGCCGCGGGCTCATTAAAATCTTTACAACTCTTCAGACAACTCAGCCAGCCGACTGGACAGTGATGCAACAGGGTTGTTTTTCGCCCAGAAAAGATTCAATGTAAAGGGTTTAATGAGTAGACCCTGTAGTGTGCTGCTCAGTGGAAATATAGGAGGCCAAATGTTTGATCCCGGTCCTTTTGAGTTTGAGTGTGTTTATTATTTATATAAAGATTATTTTAAAAACACAATAAGGTATTTGTTAAAGGAATACTCCATCCAAAAATGAAAATTTTATCATGAATTACCTCCCCCAAGTTGTTCCAAACCGGCATATATTTCTTTGTTCTCTTAAACACAAAGAAAGATATTTGGAAAAATGTTAGCAACTGACATTTTTGGGACATCATTGACTACTATAGTAGGGGAAATATTAATAATATATATTAAATGCATAACCTTTTATTATGAAATTAAGTTGCCATGCAAAAAACTGTCAATATGTTGCATCATCAGTGCATTAGCACAACAAAATAACATCAACGATAAAGCTATCACTTTTCTGCGGGCTGCCACTATGCGCTGTTTCAGCATCCCATGTGAACACTTTTAATATAGAAACTAGAAAAAATACGCGTTTACACTTTGCTGATGTGTGTGGATTAAAACATGTATCTTTGTATGTGGATGTCCGTAAGCAGATGTCCATATAACTTTGCTAGAACAGTTTGAGTTTGCTAGTCAGCATTAAGTTAGCGTGTTCCCTGGCAAGTTTTCCATAAACTTGAGCGAAACTTTCAACTAGGGTTGAGAATATAAATGCATACGAATGCCCGCCATTCATCAAAGCTCCACTTGACCTTTCATTGGTCATAATCAGGTGTCTGCTAATCCCTTCTCAAAGCCAAAGGTCCTAGACTCTCTCAACACTCCACATTAGCATAAACCAGGCCTCTCCAATCTTGCCTAAAACAGGACATTCTTACAAGCATTTAAATGTTAATTAAGACTAATCTGCATGCGATTAATCCACCCAATCTCACAGAGCAGAACTTTTGACAGACAAGAGAGCTACGACCAATGAATAGTGAATTGCGGCAGAGCGTGAGGGCCAAACCGTCGTGGGGTTCAAAAGTCAAGTGCTTTTTGTCATCAACCGTGAATTTAACCTCTCACATTAACATAGTCTTTCACCCTAACAGTTCCCCCTTCAGACGAAGGCCTCTCAGGCTAATCCCTCATGCCCCTGAAGGGCCGAGGACTCTTTTGTCCATCCAACTCCACCTGTCTCCAGTCCACGGAGGTCCTCGTGAGCACACGTCATCGGAGGTCTGCTTCCAAGTACGGTACACGCAACTGCTTTCAGGTTTTGCCAAAAGATTGTGGAAAGCCAGTAAAATAATGACATTTAATATGGAGGCTTTTGTTTTTGCGTCCCCACCGTCCTCGGTTTATCGATGGCTGACACAATTAGATCTTTCTTCCTGAAGGCTGCATTTGCTCGCACAGCTTATTGGCAACCTGCGCGGCCTTGCATTTTTTGCCGTCTTCAATAATTCATGCATTGTAAAGACGACGCTAATTTCATTGTGATGTTAAACTGTTTGACCTACGTCCGACAGCTATTTTATAACCATTACAGCCAGATATCATCCCCACAACTGGTTCCCGTCCTTGCGTTAACCGATATTCTTCCATAACGTTATGGATCTTTGATTGATTTTCCATTCAGAACTATTTCTCGATTTTACAATGCTGACATTTATCAACCGTTTAACGAGAGTTTAGCGTCAGTAAACTTGACACAGCTGTATTGAGTATGAATTAATGAGAGCAGCTTTGCAATGACACCAGAGACGTCGGAATCAGCAGGTCATTCATATTCGGGGCTTTTATATTGATGTTTGTATGTTCGCTGCCAATGTAAAATAGATCAGTCCACTGGGCCCTAGGCCCGCTAAGATTTAGGCTATAGTATTGCTTGATTATGCCAATAGAGTGGTTTTGGCACAAGCATTCATGCCAATAGCGTATAATCTATGGGTTCTCAGTGAAGGCGTCGGAGCATGGACCACAGAGGCTGCGATTTCTTGTTTGATTTAGAACACAGCTATTCAAAAGTTGCACCGGAGGGCCTTTGCGTTCTCGTGTGTGTGTGTGTGTGTGTGTGTGTGCGTGGTGCGAAAAAAGGAATTCATCTTATTCCTTTTTCCTCCTACATATGAACAACACGCTGAAAGAGAAAAGATTACAAAACACTTCTGAACAAAACAAGTAGCCGTAATAGCGAAGATATGTATGTAGACAGAGCTTTACTGAGGGCACAAATGAGCAAGGGTGGATTATGGTCCTGCGGGGCTCTGCGGTGGCCGTCAGGGCTTTAAAAATAAATTTGTTATACTTTTATCAATAACACTTTCCTATTGCATTTGTGGCATATGATTTTTAACAGACTTATGTATGATTTTTATTTGCTATAGTTCTACTTTGGTATGTCTACATTTGTCATGGTGCCATGCTTACCTTCTCAGCCAGTGTGCGACCATCCTCCTCCCATTAAACACGCTAATGTGCCATTTAACTCATTCCAAAAAACATAACTTGTGTGCATTTTGATATAAAACAATGGCACTGATATATATATTAGGATATTTGAATGCCATCTGTTTTCAGTTTGGACTAGTCCTAAACCCTGTACGGGATGGTAATCCGCCCCTTCGTGTTATATGTCCTACTTTTTTAGCTCATTAAGCTATGCTACGTGTTTTGGAATGCCCCTCATAAAGTTGCTGTTAGTCCGCGCCAGCTTTCATTAACATCAAGGTAAACATGCTATTTGAATAGTCATGTGGTTCGCAGAGCTCTCAATACTTGTTCTGAATGTTTAAATGGGTTTATGCGGCAGGACAGACAAGCACCTGCGACTCTATTTGCAACAACGTTCAATAAATATTAGCAAAAAATCTTCATAGATTATTGCATTGACTACATCTATAGTAGCGTTTTATTTTGTGAGAGACAACATTTATCGGTGTGTGTAACTGAGTGGAAAGAATCTGTAACGTGAAATACATACATTAACATCATGCATAATATGTTTCTCGTGCTTTTAAAATATGTATACTATAATTTAGTATACTAATTTTTCTGATACATCTGATAAAGTTTACATAGTCTCACACATTCTCAGAGGTAGACCCATTGTATCCAGTAGCGTTGTTAACCACCACGCAAACCACACAAGTGCGTAGGGCCGCGCAAGCTTGGGGACCCCTAGTGGCTACAAGCGGTAAAATCATTTGACGCTTGATTTAGACACTCAGATATACGCAATGAAGCACACGTATCAAAGCGATGCTCAAAAACGAAAGAAAGCAGAAGAAAAGAAATCTAATACTAATTTTACGAATACAGCAAAACAATGCTATGAAAAGAAGCATGAAAAGAAGAATCGTGCTTTTACATTCTTATACTGTAGCTAAAAGCATTCTGTATTATTCTGAATAAAACAAAGGACATTTTTTCATCCCAAAACCAAGAAGGTTTATTCTTATAACAAACTGTAGAGAATTTTGTGCTGTTATGTGGTTCAACATAAAGTAAATCCAGTTTATATTTATATGTATACAAGCGCAGATTAACGCACAGGCTTGCCTAGGGGCCCCACCTGTTTAGGGGCCTCTGATTGGATTATTTATTTTGAATTTACTTCAGCGCGAATAAAAAATAGACCCTCATTGGCCCATAAGAAATATAACAAAAAAATGCAAAACAATGCAGGCTCACTCTTGCTCAAATCCAAGGTAAATTACCAACGCTTTAATTTCTTTCTACATGTGTTTTAATGAATACATTGTAATCGGCTAAAGCCCATGCGCAGGGTTTGGTACCCTGGTTTGCGTGACAGCTTTTACATTAGCGGCTTTTCATGCAAACCGTGCTCCGTTCCAAACTAAACTGCAAGCGTGAAAGGCACCTGAAAGCCACCTAAGGGGGGCCTCACCCAAAGAGCAGCCTGGGGCACCTGACCACCTTAATCCGCCCCTGTATGTATATACAGTATGTCTCATTAATTCCATGTACTCAATACTGCTGTGCAATTCAAACAAAAATGTTAGGCAATCTGTGGGGGGCCTCAGGTCTTGACTTTGCTTAGGGTCCACAAAATGGTAAACACGCCCCTGATTGTATCACCTATTTTTCTAGATAATTTTGTTTATATGATATATGCAGCTGTAAATTTCTAAGCAGTGAGGAAACAACTGCATTCACAGTTTATTTGAATCATAAACTGTTTGAATAAAGGTGATTGTGACATCTTACACAAGGCTTTGAGTTACAAGCAAGCATTTATTCCAATGTATAGAAAATACATTTACTATATATATATATATATATTGTATATATACTGTATATATCATATATGGCCATTCATCCCCAAAATACTGAGACATGAATTCTGTCAGGTTCACAACCGTCAAAAATGATTGACAATTAGCATACAGTATAGATTGGCGGTATGGTTCTGTTCTGGGCAAAAACTCCCTGCCCATCCATGCAGCCAGCATGCATAAGAGCAGGGAGCGCAGCGATACTATCCCCCCACCCCCCCCTTGGGGTAAACGGAACAGAACAACAGATGCCATTAGTTCTTAATGACATTTAAGTATAACACGTCACACACTAATTAGCATATCTGTGACGCCATCACTTTGTGACTCGTGTTTGCATTAGGCCTAGTTTTGTTCAGTGGCGGAGCTAGAGTTTTATATATGGGGTGACCAGGGGGGTGGCCAAGGCTACTTCAGGGGGTCCACAGACATGACAGAAAATTTGTGTAACCCTGACCTGGCATCGAATTATAAATAAATAAAATAATAGGATTGCAGATAAGGGTACAAGTGATAATTTACTTCCCAGAGTTTGTCACAAATGTGACAAATGTATACAAAACAATTGCACAACGTAATGAGATTGATGTAATTCTAAATGTATGTAGATGAAATAAATTATAAAATATAAATGATGAAAATGTTGAAAACAGTTTAATCCTGATAACTCTTTAATTTAATTTACACAGAAACCAAGCAGCACCAGAGGTGTCTTTAAACTGATGTGGATAGAGTGGCAGGCTGCAACAAATAAATAAATGTGGGAAACAACAAAAATATGTTGTTATGAGAATATAAAACATTTTTTGGTTCGTTTTGAAACTATGGCTGAACAAATTAGACTTGGGCGGGGCCCCATAGTCTAATTAATGAATGGGAAACACTGACAATTATACATAGTTTCATAACTGCACAGCAAGACGTTTTGGGTTCAGTTCCTAGAGAAAAACTGTAACATGAATGCACTTTAAGTCGCTTTGGATAAAAGCATCTTCCAAGCGCATTTATGCAATTGTATCAATTTTACAGTGCCTTGACAGGGGGCCCATTGTGGGTCTCTCAGCTCGAGGACCCTGCTGATCAGAGGCCCGTTGGCCCAGTCCACAATCTCTCCTCGCTTCTACGATTCACAGCAGTAAAACAGAGGAATGGTTTTGGTGAGCATTTAGAATGGATCAGTATGCAATGCGCTCAGGCTATCAGAATATCATTCTTACATAACGGCCTCTAATCCTGCAGCAGATGATAGAAATTACAGCAGAAGCTTGAGTGAGTGAGTGTGTGTGTGTGTGATGGAGAGCAATCCACCCTTCTCTCTTGTCAGGGTTGACCTTTTGACACCTGCTTGACAAGAATGCCTCTTAATAGAACGGCTTTCTGATTACTCGTCCATAGGAGGTGAAAGTGTGGTCTATAGAGAGTATAAGAGAGAGAGATGGAGGGTGAAAGAGTTTCTGAGATGTTAAAGAAAGCGTGGGTGAAAGGGTTGGTAGTAAGTGAAAGATCTTTCTTTCTTTCTTTCTTTCTTTCATTACTTCTTTCTTTCTTTCTTTCTTTCTTTCTTTCTTTCATCCTTCCTTCCTTCCTCCTCCTCCTCCTCCTCCTCCTCCTCCTTCTTCCTTCCTCCTCCTCCTTCTTCCTTCCTCCTCCTCCTCCTCCTTCTTCCTTCCTTCCTTCCTCCTCCTCCTCCTTCTTCCTTCCTTCCTTCCTTCCTTCCTTCTTCTTCCTTCCTTTCCTTCCTTTCCTCCTCCTCCTCCTCCTCCTCCTCCTCCTCCTCCTCTTCTTTCATTACTTTTTTCTTTCATTACTTCTTTCTTTCTTTCATTACTTCTTTCTTTCATTCTTCCTTCCTTCCTTCCTTCATCCTTCTTCCTTCCTTCCTTCCTCCTCCTCCTCCTTCTTCCTTCCTTCCTTCCTTCCTTCCTTCCTTCCTCCTCCTCCTTCTTCTTCCTTCCTTATCTCCTCATCCTCCTCCTCCTCCTCTTCTTTTATTACTTCTGTCTTTCTTTCATTACTTCTGTCTTTCTTTCATTACATCTTTCTTCCTTCCTTCCTTCCTTCCTTCCTTCCTTCCTTCTTTCTTTCTTTCTTTCTTTCTTTCTGTCATCTCTTCCTTCATCTCTTCCTGTAATGGTAAAGCATATTCTACAGTATATTTAAGGAATTTAGATACCTGTACAAATGCACAATTGCGTAACTCTCAGAATCCAAATTCTCTATATCACATACTAATGTTAAATACTATAGGTTTACCAAGGTTCAGTGGTTAACCATAAAGATAAATTAGATCAAATAATAGACAAATGAGAAAACTGAATGAGAAGACATGCAAATGAAAAGTTAGACAGTAAGCCTTTTGAAAGGTAGTTACTGTGAATGAAACATTAATATAGGTGAAGCACTTATTTTGTGTAGTGAAAAGTATGCTTTGTGATTGTGTGTATTGTACGAAGACAAGTGAAAATATGCTGAAATGTTTGAAAAGAGTGCACTTGACAATCTGTTGTGATATTAGTACTAAGAGTTTAGAAAAATTAACAGCTGCTTGTGAAAATAGTACCAAAGCGAATAAAAAAAAACTGTAAATTACTATAGTTCTATGTAGGGGCACTCTTCATTCAAATATGTTTACTCATTTATGTTGTGTGTTGGTTATAAAAATGTTAAAAGTGATGCATCCAGCAGCATTTTGTTGTTTTTGTGGCGAGAGTGTCGCGTTCAACACTCCTCCCACCCACATTGTTTCGTAGCCTTCACTCTTAACCGCAGAGGGTCTTGAACCCATGACACTTGTTTTTCCAACCCCTCCAATTTACCCTGATCCCTCACGACCCGCGTCCCTTTCCTTTTCTCCCCCCGTCTCCCCTCCCTCCTTCCCCCGCCCATCTCTCGTTTTCTTTTTCTCAAGGGCACTGTTTTCCTTTCTGTGTCTCCTTCTGAACAAATATCTACTTTAAATGCCTGTTACAGCATGTCTCTCTCATCCTTCAGATAATCTTACGCTCCCATGACAATTCTCCTCTAGTTTCTCACCTTGAGTTCATCTTCTGTCTCTCCTCTCCTGCCTCTCTCAACTCCAGAAAAGTCGTCGGAGGCGAGAGCGTTTTTCTTATTTTTAAAAATGGTTGAAAATGCTTTTGAAGCAGCAGTCAAGCAATACATAACTCTCGGCTTGACTCCATGTCATTATTGTCAGTATTATATAGTTTTGAGCAGAAATAATCATGAGACGTTTTGTGCTCGGAGGAATCCTGTGTTGTGAATGGTTGTATACCTTCGGAGGATAGGAGCAATTTCGTGGTGATTACGGAAACCGTTTGGTACTAAATGTAGCATGGAGGAAGTATCACTGGAACACTGTTTTTTGGTGGGAATTTAATTTGGCCATGGTTTGTGTTTTGGGACTGCTGCGTTTTGCAGAATGTAAATTTGAATTCGTGCTAATTTGGTGTTTGTCACCAGGCTGACGATTTTGTCCGCTGGGACGCTATAGTGCTTCCATGCTAATGATGGTATCTTGTGCATTTACTCATGACAAATTTGATGTGTGATCCTTGGCTCAACTATCCGAGCAACTTGAAAGCCGTAAAATTTAGCTTTCAGAATTATCTTATCAAGCTGGAAAAGGCACCCGTTTTATAGAATGACCCAATTTCTGAAATAACAGCATTCTCTGCAGTCCTCGATTCAGACATGCACAAAACAAATGGAATTGGAAACATGTCAATACAGCCGCTATTGTGTTCACAGCCAATAACAAATCCAGTCGCTTTATATCTCTCATCTCAGTCCGTGGGGCTTACAAAACTCCTCTCTTCTGACTGCATCTCATTTTTTATTTATTTTTCTAGCTCCTCTTGCAGGGGAAAAGTCGACGCAGATCTGCGAGTGCCTTGCACCGCAGGCCGGGACCAATCAGAGCGCTGTTTTGCATTGACGTGACTTGTCATCCGCCAGGGGCCAATCAGAAACCGGCTCCTTCCCCTCAGAATTGACAACTGTAAAAGGTGTCACACATATTGCTCTAATGAGAAGCCCCGCTACTGCCCGTTTCGTCCTTCAAGCCAGAAGTGTGAAAAGTTAAAATAGAGCGGGAAACAAAGTGGAATCGAATCGGCTCATTGCATAAAGCAGGGTGCCGTATCGCTAATGGCTTTTAGCCTTTTAAAGCGGAATGTTCAGAGAGGGTGGGCTGCTTTTAAGCCCACTGTAAATTCGGCTCCTTTGGGCTTTGGTAGAAAACCGGGATGGGGGGAGAGAGAGGATTATGCCAATGATGGAATGGAGAGGAAAACATCAGTCTATCATAAGCAATAATTTCTGTCTGTTCGGACCCCTCAATAGCTGCCCCCATCTCAGCCGAAGGGCTGCCATGCGAACTAGCATTTTCTGTCACACAATGACTGCATGGCACTCCATAAACCTCTATACAGACTTAAATAAACTAGCTCTTTCTCTCCATCTCTGCAGATTACTTTGTCTCCTTTTTAGTATGGGAGAAACCGCAGGGTCTTTGCAAGGTCAAAAAATAAACTAAACAGCTGGATAAGAGATGCAGAGAACAATCCCTCTCGACTAGAACAGCTAGAGCTCGGCTTTAATATGATAGCTTTTCATTTCATTCGATTCGAGTAGGCCCACCCGCACAGTTGTCATATTCCTACAATGCCGCTAGCTGCAGGAGATGCAGACGCACACGGTTCATTTTTGATGTGGCTTTTTAGAGTTTAACAGAGTTATGGCCGGATGCTGCAGTAAACTTTAACTTCTCTTGACTCCTTAACATTCCTTAAAGAAATAGTTCACCCAAAAATGTAAATAGATATTTTGAAGACTTTTGGTAACCAAACAACGGTGGTATCCATTTACATTGACTGTACAGACACAAAACTAGTGCAAATCAATTGGTATCGCCGTTGTTCAGTTACCAACATTCTTCAAAATACCTTATGTTGTGTTCTGCAGAAGAAAGAAACTCATTCGGGTTTGAAATGACAAGAGGCGGGGTGAACTATCACTTTTGGCGTAACAACAAAAAATACTAACAATTTAAAAATAACCACACTCGTGCAAAAAACATACATTTGAGAACATAAGTGCTTAACTTAAGCCTGCTACAAATCTTTTCCAAAATAAAAATGTATTTAAAGTTTATGATCTACTTGCCGTCATGTCATTCCAAATCTGTACAACTTTCTTTTTTCTTTAATATCTAGAGGAGTAATCTTGAAGACTTGTGCAATTACAATAAATGGAGTCTCAAACTTTCAAGCTTCAAAATGGACACAAATGTACTATCAAACTATCATACAAATAGCCCATGTGACTCATGGACTATATTCCAAGCTTTTTGAAGCCACTTAATAGCCTTGTGTATGGAACAGACCTAAATTAAAGTCATTATTCAATACATATGTTCAATATTCTATGGAGTGGCTCAAATAGATTTTTCATTTCGTAGAGTGAACTACTGTTTTAAGGCTTTATAATGGCATTTGGCACATGGAGATGGGAGTATCAGAGTTGAAATGTCCCACTTCTGACGTCAGTGTGTTCATCGATCACACATCACGCCAAATTAAGGAGCACCAAAACGTAATTATTGTTTGAATGTTGCAATAAAACTAAAACTCTGACTGAGACTTTGTTTTATGTCAAAACTAACCAGTTCTTGTCTTTTAGCATGGTGTTCAGTGGTTGTCAACAGGGGGGCCGTGGCCCACAAGGGGGATCCAGCTGAATTCCAAGGGGGCCTCAGGATGACTAAGGGCCTACTCACATTGTCCCAACCCCTAAAGCCTGGTTCGATTTACTAGTGTGAGTGGAAGGAAGAGTTGGAAGTGGGCTGGAGCGCGGTTTGGTTTGGAAAGGGGCAGTATGAGCGCAAATTGCGCCGGAGCGTGGAACTGAAAGCATGACGTAAATTATGCGACTGTCAATTCCTCCCCGAGATTCAGCTGTCACCGTAAAAAGCATGTGATGCACAGCACACTACACGTGCAGGCATGTGTCGCCGCGGCCAAAACTACTCCAGATATTAGGTTTGTCAAACATAATGCAACACCGTGTGTAACTATTGGCTTTATGATAATAAAGTACGCAAGGGTGATTTAAAAGCATAATGAGCCGTTTACTCTCATATCGCTCTCTTATGACAATGACATAATTTAAGCAGATCGGTCCGTGTAGTGCGTGCATGAAGTTAAACACCTCTAATAAGCCCCAAACTGAACATTGCTATAGATTCCGTTGTGCTGAGAGGGATCGCTTTGTTTATGTTTACTTCGAAGCAGTCGCATTGTAATGATGAAAGCGTGCCTGGGTGTGGATGGTTAAGAGCAATGTGAGCGTGGGGAGGGGGGACAATCGTGCTCGGGCACAGTTGAGAGCAACCGGGATATATGTGAGTACGCTCTTATACTTGAAAAAGAGACTAAATGAGAAATACATTTAAAAATAAGGAAAAATGAAAAACATAGTTTTTGTTTTTAATTTTGCTTTAAAAATGATTTGATCCTATTATTTGTCCATTTTTAAATGAATAAACATTTTTCCAGCTAATGCCAAGCACTAAAATATTTTATTGGATTTTTGTGAGCGGGAGGGGGTCCTTTGAATATTGTTGAATACAGTGGGGGGAGTCAAAAAGGTTGAGAACCCCTGGTGTATGTGTCCTATTTGCTCCATGTTTTCATTATTATGAGAAGGAATGTGTGCGCTTTCAGGAAAATGGTACATAAGCGGTCACTGTCATGGTACACTTTAAAAAGATCCTAAATATGTACCATTTAGGTACAGATATGTATACATTTGGTATCGATAGGTAACTTATCTGCATGGTACCAATCTGAGGTACTTTTTTAAGGTATTTAGTGTGGGTTGAGAGCATGAAAACGCTGTCAGTTTGTGCTGTAAAATAACTATATATTTTTTTACGTTTCACATGTAGCTCCACGCTGGTAGCAGAACTAGCCGCCATTTTGAATGGTCCAATGATGTATCTCACTGAGGTCAGGGTTGATCGATCTGCTCTGAGTTCACAAGTTGGATGTCCCAGGTGTTATTTTGAAGTGGGAGGTGGGAAAATTCTAAATTCTGGGTTGCCTTAAATGTTGCATAAATACTTTAGTTAATGACAGGAAGTAGCAACACTAAATAAACACAATAAACTGCTATCACTCACCTTTAGATGATGTATTTTGCATCAACAATGCGTCAACACCTGTGTTGCAGTCTGTACGTTTTCTCTGGAGTGACATGGGCAAAATCATCTTCCCTCTTTTTTCTCAAAGCAGATGGGCCTGTCTCACCTTTTGCACCCCTTCCTCATTATCTCATCTCCTCTCACCCTCTGACACTTTTTATTTATTTCAGATCAACTTTAATTTGTGAAGATTAATCATCATCACCCCTATTGTCTGTTTGCCGACTGTCAGCGGTGTCGCTTTGAATCATGTAGCCCCTCCTGCAGGGAACCTTCTTCCTCTTTCATTAGTTTAAATGGGTCTTGTGATAGACGCGCTCGCAGGTCTTGGCTCTCGCTAAATTACATTTCAATATTAGCTCAATCAGTCCCTGGGTAAATACGGCATGGCCCTGCGGGACACACGGCAGGGGTTGGGGGCGAGCTTTGAGTCCTGGACGCTTTGACAGAACTGAGCAGAACATACACATGAGATGGATAATTGGAAAAGGGTTTGTGCTCAATGGAAATAGTGCCTTTATTAGTACTGAAGTGGATTGCTTTTTCAATTTAATGTTTCGCTGTTTGTTAACATCACTTTGGTCAAGAGGAAATTTATTAAGACCTGTTTCTCAGATTGAGGGTCTTACAGTCATGACATGGGGGGAATTGATTGACAGACATACTTGAAGGTGATATAACACTAAAATTATTGCTGTAGACAGTTTTTCATCCAGCACTCAAAGTAGAGCATTTCTAGGGGGCCAGTTTTAAGCAGAAATGATACATATATAAATATGCCAACAAGGATCTTATTAGATGTGCTTAATAAATTAATTGGAGAGTAGTTCACATAACCCCTTGGGTAAACAGTCTATCATGCTTTTCCACCAGTTCTGATTTGGCCCTGTTTCACACATTTCCACTGAAGAAAATGTGACTCTGGACCAGAAAAATTGGCTGCTCGCCGGCCCTTTAAATCTGCAGGGCATATAACCACTGATCACTAACACAGTGGTCAAATGTGGGATAAAATCCACACTACGTTAAGTTCACAAAACATGATTAGGTTCTTGGTTAGGTTAGACTGCCATGAATCAACCTCTTTTAACAAAATCATGAAAGCTGTCTTGACCTGAACAACCAAAGCAACACACATTCAGTTGCCTGTTGCTATTTTTGTTGTCTTGCAAAGTTACATAATAAAGCAATATGTTGTTTTTTGCATACTACGTAGGACGGAAGCATGCATACTGTATGTATTCCCAATTTTTTACTGACATTCTTCCAAATATCTTTCTCTGTGTTCAGTGTAACAAATACATTTAGACAGGTTTGGAACAACCTGACGGAGAGTGACTGAGGACAGAATTTTCATTTTTGGGTAAACTATCTCTTTAAGGAGTATTAGACCTGTTCCATTGTGATGTCATTAGGACTATAGTCTCTGATTGGTCTTGTGAATATATTCCTTTGTAATCTGTTGTGAGCACATGTTTCTAAATCTGTTTTTAGCCGTAACCTCATTTTGTGATAATCATTTTTGGTCCTTGACAACATTGAGCTGAGCCTACAATAAACTTGTAGAAAAAGGCTCTTGTAAGAAAATGTCTTGTTTTTTATAATATAACAAGCTGATTTATTCTCTGTTTAAACAAAAGCAGCAATAACTACAACGCTATGTGCTAATACGAAAAAACACGTTCTAAGGTAAATTATACATGGTCGCTATCGTTGTGACTGGTAAATAACTTGTCGTTTATGTTTAATGATCAATATTCACGAAGAGTAGAACTTCAATCGAATCTCTGTGTGGGCGGAGCTGTCAGCTGTGACATCACAGAAATGTAAACCATCGCCGGCCGTGTATTGCTTTCGCGACTGGTTAGGACTCAGTGTTACACATTATAATTAAAGTGAATTATTTCATGAAATGAATTCTTTCATTTTGAGAAAGACAGAGGGCTTTAAAGTCATGCTGCCTTTGGGTTATTCAGGTTTTAGGAGATTAAACCCCCGGAGAAAATCTAAGCCTGTAAAATGGCCTTTAAATTTAATTGAGGTCACAGCTGCACCATAACAAATGCTTGGCGATAATAAAGCGGGGCTGTATTAGTGTATTGTTTTATTAATAACTCCGGCTGTAAAATTATATAACTCGAGCAGGACACCGAGCGCTCTGCTATGGAGAAAAACAAAAGTTCACAACAGCCAGCAGATTTCTGGTGAATTATACAAATGACGGGGACACAAGATTACGTGTGTTTTTAATAGTATTAAAAGAGAAAATCCCTGAGACCATTTTAATAATCATTTTAAGGCTGGGAGCAGTACCTCGAAGATTTTCTTCTAAGTGAATTAGTCTTGTAATGCTTGTTTGTTTGCAGAGAGGTTCTCCATCCCTTTCCAAAGACGCAGATGTGCTTTTTAGTGAATGTTTATGTCTTTGACCTCTCTGAACAATATCTGACCTCATTATACTAATATTGGATAAGGAATATAATAAATATTTTAGGTAATACAACATAACATAATCAAGACGTGTGATTGCTTGTCGGTTTTGACTTTAGCAATCCTGGTGGCCCGATCTTTTCAGATGTCCGACAAATCTCCATCTTAACAGGACAACCTCCTGCCTACATCTTTTCATTGTGTTACATTATTTCTAAGCATCTGTGTAACCCGCCTCTTTTTGTGGGATAAATCTCCTCCTCCTCTATGGGAAAGGAAAAAAGTTTGTGTAGCAACTCCCTGCATATTATATAGATGGATTAGCATAATTTCACACAGATTTCCTCTGGCTCATCCTGTGATCGGCACACAAATCCAGCTATGTGAAGTACTTTCCTCTACCCTCCCATCTTTACCTCCGTCATCCGGAGTTCTGTCTCACAATCTGACCTCTGTCTGTCTGTCTGTCTGCCTGTCTGAATGCTCCACTACTTGTCTTTCTCTGAGACAGTCAGACATTTCAGAGGTGAGGTCAAAGTCACAGTGCAGAAAATAGGAGAGGTGTGAATCGATACGTTGAACTGCATGAAAAAGCGTAGACATTTTAAACAAGTCCTCTTCTCAATTAAATCTTCTTGCAAAGATAAAAAGATTGTTAGTCCACATTTGGTCCTAATTCTCTGTAAATATATCTCAACCTGATTAAAACAAAATGCATTCGCAAGAAAGAAAAAACGTGGAATAAGAGATGATATCTTATTTTATGTTCTTGTTTTAAGAATAAACTCCGATGACAATGTTTAAAGATGTTTTCTGTTACACTTGTCGCATAAATCAGATAATAGTTAGTTTAGATGTTTTTAATTGGAAACATGGCCAGCTAAACTAAATTATTTTCGCATCGAGTACCGTGATAATACCTTTATTTTTAGTATGTTTTGATTCATGTAAATAAAATAAATAACTGATGATGTGGGCTGTGTAAGTCATGGTATATAAAAATATCTTGCCATCTGATGCCATGGGTAAAAACACATCTAAATTGACTTGAAAACAAGCTTGTTTTCAAAGAATGTCTTGTAAATATGAGTGTATTTTTTCACTAGTTCTGAGAATAAACTTTATTAAAGGGAATGTGTTTTTAACAAAGATACTTATCTATAGGATTTTTATTTTGCAATGTTTAATTACATTCCGTGCAGCTTTGAATTACATCTGCGACTTGAATGTTAAAAGTTTCACAGTAAACAATTTCTGGAATGGTTTAATTTGGCCATGATTTGATTTATCTCACATTTCAATATCACTCTAAATCTCCTCAACGGTTTTTTCCTCCCCTGAGCCTCAGAGCTCGGCCTGTAGATTCTCTGCTGTCTATTAAATCTGAAGCACTGGAATTTTGGATCAATACAGATTAAGAAAAGAAACTTAACACTGTGGCGCTGACCGATATTCGTCCTCTCCCGCGCTCGTTCTGATATTGCTCGTATCCCGACTAATATCCATAAATCAGAGAAACGCATGAGTCCCGACAGAGCGCCAAAGGAAAATCCTTCCGTCTGCAGCTCCCATGGGCTCCCACGCTAGATTAAAATGGAAATCTCGTTTATACGAGTCTTTCTCTCTCTTCTCTCCTGTGTGTGTGCGCACATGGAGTAATTGCGGCCTGCATTGTTCGGCTCAGGTGAGGAGAGGTGCAGTTAAGATGGCCACCCTTGGGGCGGGCCGGGTGACACTATTACAGGCTGAGATTGTGTTCTGTTCTCCTGTGATGGCAGTACGGCCCAGGGGTCTGTTTTGAGCCTGACCCGGGTCTACGCTGGCGGGAAGGCAGGTTGCGCGAGTTAAAAGGAAGATGAGGTTCATTCTCTCACACTTATGATTGGGTGTCGCTCCGGTTAATGTCTGGATTCACCTTTTTAACAAAAAAGATGCTCCTGGCAAGAGGGGATGTCTTAAAAAAGTGCTTTTGAGATCCTTGAGATAGAATTTTAGGATCTTACTTTATAATACTTATAAGTCATCTGTTTTTCAACAGTGTTATGATTTGGGGACGCAAGACTGCTGTCCACTTCAAGTTTAATTTCTCACAATGCATTCTGGGATTGCCATGTCCATGGCAAATAAATACACAATGTGAACAAAAGTATTGGGACACTCCCTTAATGAACAGCACAAATGAGCACAAATTTTAATGCTCCAGCTTATAATGCAGGACTCGACAGTAACGCTTGTCCAGGACTGAAGGGAATGTTTTGTATGGGCAAGTGAGAGAGAATTTTACTTGCCTTACCGGACAAGTAACTTGAAAAAAAATAATAACAGTGCTACGAAAAAATCGGTCTGTGCTAAGAATAATAAGAATATGTGCATTAGACAGAGTTACATGTTTGTGTGAACTGCGTTTGTCTTGGTTGTGCTTGTTTGTGTGTGACAATAATCGCACCGCACCATATAACTAGATGCGAACGCGGAATCCTGTTATTTACATATGTCATCTGGCTGTTCTGCGTGTCTGAGGTGCACAGATTGACATACTACACGAGTGATGGTCGGGGATTTGTCTGTATCTGCACTGTATCAGGGTAAACACATACATTTCATCTCCAGAGTTGCTCTGAGAGTTTATTTTACAAAAAATTTACTGTTTGAGTGAAGCTATCGTCAAACACACAAAAAATCAAGCGTCTTCCCTACGACCAGTCAAAATAAAAGTCCCGTTAACTTGAAAACTCAGACGAAAAGTACTGTAGTATTTGTTAAAGGAAATTGTGGTACCCTTGTATTAAATTAAAAAAACTGTAGTAAACACTGTATACTATAGGAAGGTTAAAAAACACTATAGTGTCTAGGAATTTTACTGCAGTTTACTATAGTAAATACCACTATAGTATGCTACAGTAATTTATTTGGACAAATAAACCTCTATTTTATAGTAAAAAAATGAAATACACAGAACTTTAGGTAAACATACACACAAGACACAAGAAATGTAGGCAAACTAAAAATGATATGGCCCTAATTTATCCATCTGTATGTAATATTAATGTCATTTGTCAGTTACCTGCCTATTCATGTGATGAACTGCACTTGCATATTTTTTTAATGATGATAACAGATGTTTTACGGTTGTGCTACAACTGTTTGGCCTGTGCTACAAAACTTAAACCTCTGTAGCACCATTGCTATCTGCAAAAAAAGTTAATGTACAGGCCTGACACTAATAATAATTACTGCTTGCCCTTGTTCTAAAGCAATCATGGAGGGTGTTAACAAATTTTGGTGGCCGCAGCAGACACTAGCTAAAGCGCTTATAAACAAACTTGACCAATCAGGATCCGAAACAATTATATTGACACTTCAAATGAAAATGTATAGTTTTTTCTTCAGACAAGTTGGACAAGTGAATAACAAATGTACTTGTCCAATGGACAACCACATGACAATGCTTAATGTCAAGCCCTGTATAGTGATAATGTAGACAATTGTGTGCGTCTTATTTTATAGAAACAATTTGTGCAGGGCCCTTTTCTATTCCAACATGACAATACTCCTGTGCTCAAAGTAAGATTCAAAAAGTAATTATTAATTCGGTCTAGTGTTAAAGAATTTGATTCCAGCTTGAACACCTTTGGTATGACTTGCAGGCTTTGAGCCAAATCACCCAAACCCACAATTACTTTTGTCTATGTAGTGTATGTTGCTTCCTTATGAGATATCTTGTTTTGACCATGTCACAGTTTATTTTTAATGGCTGTGACATTTTTGAATGTTCTATATTGCTACACAGTGTCCTGTTTGGTAAGATTAGCATACATGTCTTTATATCTGCAAGTGTTATTTACGTATATACTGTATATATATATATATATATATATATATATATATATATATGCATATCCCATTCATTTTAATTCAAGACAAGTGTCTCCTCTCTATGAAGAGGCTTTTAAAAGCATCTAAACAGAATGTCAAGCTAACTGGCAATCTGTAGTCATGATTTCACAATACAGTATTTTTAGTGCAGCATGTGGGTGGTTGTCATAAATGTGTGCATCTCAATTAAGTCATAAATGCAAATCTGGAGGTAAGTGAAAACACAATTAAAACGTAAAAAATAAAGTGGATGTACACGAGCGGTAGCCAAGCTCAGATTAATTTGCATTTGTAATTGGACGCATTTCTTAATCGGTATGCGGAGCAATGCAGGTCAGTGTCAAAAATCCATCAAACACAAATGTGTTTTTTACACAGCTTACGGCTAGGTGTTAATTCTTTGGTGAATTTATTTTGTATTGGAAATTGAAGTGTCAATAGAATTATGATCAACCCGAACATGATTAAAAGAATGGATATTCTTTGACATGTTTGTGATGTTTGAGACCCTTTCATATCTCGTTTTGTGTTTTCTTTCGGATTTTGGTTTAATTTTAGATTCACTAAACTCGTTTTACCCCACACAGTGACAACAAAGTTATCATTGTGTTCAGTTGAACAAATTCAATACATCATTATCCCTCCAACAAAGGTTGAGCAATTTTTACAATCAACAATTGTGTTGTTGTTCAGTTAAAAAGATTATGTTACACAAAATTATCAGTGATAATTTCAGTTTTTCGGATACGCTCCTGGAAATTTGTACTCCTAGCAACCAAAGCTCCATCAGTATCACATGTTAGTAGCAGCACATTCTACCTTTCAGCTCTGTCTAACTTTCTCCTCATTAAAACCATCACCTCAGATGCAAACTTGCCCAGATCTGAGAGTTGATTCCCCATTCCTTCTTTCTGGAAAGAATCTGACCTGGATTTCTGAATCTGTAGCATATTTGCTGCTCTGTGAAGCCCAACGTTTGATCATTTGGGGACTGTTGTCTCTCCGTCTACTAATCTGATCCTATTAAACTTCCAGGTGCCTTTTCGTACCTCTACGGACCCCGTTGTTCTTCTTTTTCTCTCTCTTTAGTGTCGCTAATTGAGAAATAGCTGCTGGTGTCCCCTAGGCAAGCAGACTGAAGCTCCAGAACATTTCATCTTGATTAGGGACACCGAAGAGGCCTTGGGATTGGGGTTGGATGGATCTGATCCATGGTTCTTTCGTTTTGCACTTTTCCTTTAGGATACCTGTCCGTTGATTGCACATACTTTTTAATGATTCAGATTCTAGTAAGAAGCCTGTAATACATGGAGAAACCTGTCCAACCTTCTGTCCAAGCTGTCTTTTCGTTCATCTCATTGGCAGTTGATCAGCTGGCACAGGATGTTGCACAGAACCTTTGAGAAGGTCCAGCAAATACTACGTGACCAGTCATTGACCAGGTTGAAGGATGTGTTTGAATCAAAACTCTACAGATTCTAGACCCTACAAAGGCTCTGTTATGTTCTTCCTATAAAAATCTGTTTGAAAACCTTGGATTCGCTTAACCTGAGATGCTTTTACCTGACTTTTTCACCCGTTCGCCAAAATCCACAAAAGCCTACATTCTAAATGAAGCGTGCTGAACAATACATGAGCGCCGATGCTTTAAAGAAAGTCCACCCGTCCCTTCGAATCATTCCCATTGTCTCATCTCATCCCGAATCTGGCTTCTTCTGCTTTAATGATAACCGCTCTATTCTTTTTCATCCCCTCTTCACGCCATCTCCTAGCTGTTCTGTCAAGACCAGGTATCTGAAAAAGATGACAACGCGTGCCGAATTCTGAGTGTTTTTGTAGCATTGTGCAAGACTGAAGGACTGCTTTGGAGAGGCCTTTTGTGAATGAGTAATGCGTCTGCTCATTTGCGCATGTGTTTGCAATTTACGGTCCGTAAACACCTTGTTTTGTCGCAATAAATCAACTAATTAATACCCAATAATCTGCAGCACTTGACACAGAATTTAATTTCGTGATTCATCTACACGCTAATGGAGTAGTACAGACACGTTGGCATTTCCTAAGTAATTACCTAAGCAAAATTTAGCTGTAACAGATTTGCCAGTGATCAAACATCTTACCAGTTCATGTGCGGTACAGCACAGTACTGAACATCTGGGATTCAAAATCTTATTTAAAACAGAAAATGAACAGATTATTTTATGATTTAAGAAAGAAAAATAAATAAATAACATTTAAAAATAAAATATAAGTAACATGTTAAGTAAAAATAGAAAAAAATATATATATTAAAGAATAAATATGTAATTTTTTGCAACTTTGAGCAAAATCTTTTTCAAGCATTTACAAATTGTTTTGACTTTTTTGACTTTTTAAACTCTTTAAATTCTTTATTGAAAAATGCAATATGGACGGTTTATCATTCGTGGCTTGAAACTTTCGGACCCCACAGAATGACACTGTGTCTACACTCGACACAACAGCGTCTTGTTCTTAATGGTCTTGTTGTGTCGTGTGGCGTCCAGTGTGGACAAAATTTTAAATTATAATGGTTTCTAATGCGTTCTATTGTCTATTATTGTGTCGTGTCACGTCCGTAGTAGACACGGTGTAAGCTTGTAAAACCTTAATTCACTTATCTCTCAGGAATTCGTAAATAGTTTACGAGGTTGCTAATTCAAATGAATTCGTACAATCGCCTATCCCCACCTCTAAACCTAACATCACTGACACGAATGCAAATCGTACTAAAACGCACAAATAAGATCGTACCAATTCATACGAATTAGGCACCTCGTAAACTAAAATTCCTGTGAGATTGTGTTGCCTCGTATCACATTTATGTTGAAATAAATGTATTCACTATAAACAACATGTGTTTTTGGTTTACCTTGAAGATTGTTATCTTGAAAAGACCTCATCAAAGTGTCTTATCACGCCAAACACAACCCAAGAAATAATGCATGAAGCCAATATAAAAAGAGTACTTGACGTCACATGGCCTTGACTGAATGATACTGCACTTGTATGTATTCGATTTTACTGGGTTGAGTAATTTAGTGCTCTTTCATTTTTTGTTTTCTACAGAAATACATATGTCCAATAGTGATACGGTAGGAGGTCAAAGTTTATCGTTGGTTGGTAAGGCTCAATCATTTCAATGCAAGCATACGAGAGCTCCATTATAAAGCTGTTGCAACACTTATAGTGCGTCCTTCAAGAGTCATGCATCGCTGTGTATCTCACATTAAAGCAATTCTTTTCATCTACAGTACTGTGTACGTTGCCTTTAATATTTTGTGCTAGTTCCTTAAAAGCATCTGTAGCACCATAAACTTAAAAGCACATTGGAAGGCAATGCAGGTTTTGAATGCCCTCCCCACATACTGTAGTTACGGCCTTTATAATGTGGGTGTTGAAGACTCACATGACGACAGTGCAGGGTTTTTCCTGGCTCAAAATGAGGCGGAGGTGGTGCCATCCTGATCTTGTACACACACACACGTAGGCCTACCGTACCTTTAAGTGGCTTAACCAAAGTGACTTTGATCGGTTCAAATGAGTCATTCATGTGCGAGTCGCTCTGAACGCAATGTGCGTTCATACTGGCGAACTCGCTGTGTACAGTACGCTGATTCAACGATCCAACTGCACAGCTGAAGACATTACAATGATTTACGTCATGTTAATTTAAGAAATTTCAAGAAATTAAACATACTTGGATGCAAAACAAACGAGAGGGGTCTAGCTGCGGCCGATGGGGTGAGTGGAGCTCCACTCTCGAACAGGAAATCATCACCTCCACTCAATAATAAAGAAGGGGCAAAATGGCGTCGCTGAGCTCTCCGAAGTTCTAACTTTAACTCGGGTAATATTATCTCAGCATCCCTACACTACTTGCACACTGACGCTGTCTTAACATGCAATGCAAGCACAACGCATATGGCTTCCATGAAATTACGCAAAAATGATGAATAAACATGATGGATTTATATATTTTTGATGATCAATATTGATGTCTCGCCAATGTTAGCTGATGTTGCATGAATTTCTTAAAAATACAGGTTTAGAAAATCAGATTTTTTTATATAATCCACCGAAGTACTGATTGAAAACCCAGATGTTACACACCCCGGTACCGTAGGTGGCGATATACACCTAAACATGTTGGTTCCGCCATTAAAAGGAAAGAAGAAGAAGAACGTTCGTTGATCGTTATTTATACTGTTACTTGCAGTTGATGTGTTTTGTAAATATAGTTTGTGTTTTTTACTCAAAACAATTAAAACTTAATTTGTGGAAATTATTCAACAATTTACTGTGGTTGTTTTGTAATTTTGCTTTAAATATAAAATTCCTAAATTATTTGTGTTTCACATGTTTCATTTATTGTTCACTGCTAACTATTATAATGTTTACTTTCTAAATACAAACCTGGAAGCAATGTCTGGATTTAGTAACATTAAAGGTATTTAATAATTTTAAACAATTTTGTAGCGTTAAAACATTACAAGTATTTATTGATATTAAAACAGCGCCATTTCATAAATTACTTCCGGGTTGAGGTCAGAATTAGGTGACGTATATCCGCTCGGGCTTCGAGTGGAGGTGACGTATTTCCGCTTTTGAGTGGAGCTCCACTCGCCCCATTGGCTGCAGCCAGCCCCTATTGAAACAAACAGCCGTGAAACACTGCTCTCACTAAATCCTTGGTGTTTCGAGTCAGATCTGTGGGTGTGGCTTGTTGGTTTTGACTAAATCCTTGGTGTTTCAAGTCTTACGAAACCTTTACCCTAACCCACACCCTAACCCTAACCTTACTCTAATACGCCCTTTTCACATGACGTCACGCATCTTCCGTTCTGCCGCGAAGCAATGTATCATTACTTCCGCTAGCACTCCAGTTCATAAGGTGGCAGTAATGCACCTATAAGCTGATTTGCCAACCGCCAGTAAAACTCAAGAAGAAGAAGAAGTTACTTCCACTAGCGCCTCAGAATGGAGTTTACCAAGTGGCTTGCACATCTGCCACAAATACGTATGATGTACAATGTCTTGCAGACAAATTTTCGCTAACGACAAGATCAAAGCTAGAGAAAGGATACAAATTCTTCGTTGAACAGTACCTGTTTGATTATGAAGGTAAGTGTTTTGTTTTCTTTTTGTGTTAGTGAAGGTGCTAGGATAAGTACTTGAATACGTGTTCTGTCAGTTTTTTTTTCTCACTGTTGTTAAATTCCAGCGCGACTGCAAAACGGAAGTTCTTCTTCTTCTTGTTCTTCTTGTTTGTTGCAAGACGGATGTTATGATACACTGCTTTGCAAAAAGGCGGAAGTTAAGTGACGTCATTGTGAAAAGGGCGTATTGTTAAAATCGCCAAAAAAACGCTGTTGCGTGATGACGTCAGACTCGAAACACCAAGGATTTAGTGAGAGCCGTGAAACACAGCTAGCTCTTGTTCTGCAACTCTTTTTAGTGCCTCATTGTGCTGATAACGAAATGGTGCCTCCACTGTGGTGTAATGCCGCAACTGCAGTTACAAATGACAGTGTTAAATGCACGCAGCATTTCTCTTGAAGACACCCGATATAATTTTGTCGAGAGTCTGCGGTGGCACGACATTTGACGGAGGCGGCCGCCTCCAATTTCTTCATGCAGGAAAAACCCTGCAGTATGTTTGTTTTTACACATTCTCATTGGCTAAACAAAGGCTTTGACTGCACTCCATGACCAGGGTTTTACCTGCGTGCTGCGTGCATTTTTTATTTTTTATTATTGCTTAACAAGAAGATACAAAATACCAAATAAACAACAAGAAAAATCTTAATAACATCCAAATAGCAGCATAACAAAAATAAACAAAATAAAACATGAATTAGAAAAATGTACGCATAAACAAATATTAATAATAATATTAAATAAAATAGACTAAAACAAATACAGAAATGCAATACAGTACAAGGGGCTTTGCTGCGTGCATTTAACAGACTGTCATTTGTAACTGCAGTTGTGGCATAACGCCACAGTGGAGGCGCTGTTTCGTGAGCACACTGAGGCGCTAAAAAGAGTTGCAGAATAAGAGCTAGCTGTGTTCACTGCTCTCACTAAATCCTTGGTGTTTCGAGTCTGACGTCATCACGCAACAGCGTTTTTTTGGCGATTTTAACAATACGCCCTTTTCACAATGACGTCTCTTAACTTCCGCCTTTTTGCAAAGCAGTGTATCATAACATCCGTCTTGCAATTTTAAGGTATCACTATCGATACTCTATTTTCGAAAAATTGTGTGTACAAGATCATGATGGCTCCACCTCCGCCTCATTTTGAGCCAGGAAAAACCCTGATGACAACAGTTATATTTCCCAGTCTACGCGCAGGACTGTCTCAGAAACAGGTGCGACACCTCAGGACATAATTTTCACTATATCAGTCAGGTAATAGGGTTTTTGTGTGCCGTTCCATAAAATTCGCTTACATTCCTTTTAATTAATTCAGATTTTAAATGCGCACTTAATACTCCATAACATCACTTTAGAAGTTAATAGGTTGTGTCTTAGTGCACTTCATGCATTGCAATTAACTTCTGAATCAGCTTCAGCACTATTTGCACACACACACATACGTACGGACACACAGACAAAGGCTTCGATAACTGGCCTTGAATCCAGTGAATGAGTAAATAAGCTAAGCTCTTGAATCAACTCCTCTGATAATGACGTCCATGTATTATTCATATAGCTGAATCAGCGCTTCTTTTCTCTCTCTATCTCCCCTGTCGTCCTGTTTTCTCTTTCAGCATCCCTCTATCACTCTCACACATCTAAACATCTGATGCTCCAGCAGACAAGCCAATGTTTAATATGAATGAAATGTGGTGGAATTCTTGTGAGGAGCTTGATGCCAAAACGGAATCAGCCACGTAATGCATTGGAAAGAATTCAAACTATAAACTTCACTTACTATAAACTGTTCTCTTGTATGTGACTTATACTGTACCAAAGATTATAGACATTAAAAAGATGCAATTGGTAAAATACTACGAATGTAGGAAAGCGCAACAGCACTTTTTTAGTACAATTTCTTAAAAATATATTTTTTGTGTTCTGTTATTCTCAAAGTGAACACTTCTGGACAACATGCTAACGTACTGTATGAGCGAACCTATCACCATCTCATGTGTTCAGATGTTAAAGCACTGCATTAACAGCTCAAAGGACGTGATCCCGAGGGTACGCACATCTTAAAAGTAGCACTGTAAGTTGCTTTGGATGAAAGCATCTACCAAAAGCACGAATGTAAATAGATTTTTGAACAGGTCCTCACGTATTGGCAATGAGGGGGTTGCTGCTGTGATGCCACAGTAGAATCCTCATCCAGAATTCTGTATTTAAACCTCTCTGTCGAGTGCTGCCACCGCATAGCAGGAGTGCAAACCATCTCATTCCATTCAGTGCAGTGTAGTGTAATTCCGCATTGTAAAGCCGCTAGCGAGAGCAGCATGGAACACGAAGTGTCATCTCGAGCCTTCTGAAGCGAGTGCAATGAGGAATTTATAATTTCATATTGGTGCCACATCAGAGCTAATATCTCCTCTCATCACTGTCAGGTTCCTCTCAGAACTCCTCGCAGTCCTCCAGGGGTCATCCTGTGTAGTGCAGCGATATTGATTACAGGCTTGTCACTTAGCCAAAGGGGGAACGTTTCAACATCGGGCTTTTCTTAAATCTCTGTCTCTGTGCCCGTGCTTTCCGCTCGCTGAGTCTCTTCTCGCTCAGCCCTTTTGTTTCTTTGTCTTGCTCTCAAACACATTCGCTGACACCCAGCAGGAAATTACCTGTGTGCAATTTGGATGTTTGGAACAGGTCACCGAGGGCCATGCTGGAGGCACTGACTGTTTCATCCACACTTAAAAGTGGAAAAAATGTCTCTGTCTCTCTGCAGGCAGCTCTTTTACTGCCATGTTTCGTTTGATAAAAGTCACCACCGTAATGTCTTCAGTGATTTTGGCCGGGTGTTTGTTGTGTATAAGCCATCTATGAACTAATTTGTGTGCATGCGTGTGTGTGTGTGAGAGAAAGCTTTTTCAGCCCTTCATGAAGGTGTCATATCAGTAGACAATGATGTGATTAAGGGTCCATGTCCATTTTCTAGTGGCATTACAGGTGGATGAATGACAGTAGGTGACCTTTAAGGGAGTAAGTTAAGTCCTGAAAAATCTATTGATGGCACAGCACTGCTTTTTAATCTAGTCTCTCCGCAAATCCAGCGCAGGGGCGTAGCTACATGGTGGCCATGGGTGGCCACGGCTACCCCTGAATGATCGATGGCCACCTATCTGGCCACCTCTGTTGTGCGAAGCAGTTTTAAGATGTGTGTCGGAGTTTACAGAGTGCTGCGCATATCATTTATCGTATGCACTGAAACTAACGCGAGAACATTACTCTCGCGTTAATATGATGTCATACGCTGATGCACTGACGCAAACAGTCTGAGTGCTATAGCTGAACATCTGCTAACCGCTTCGTGACAGTGTACTGTCTGTGTACCATGGAAGTTCATCGCGAGCAGAAGGATCAGGTCAGTAAAATCAGTCTTGTTTAACTGGATTTCATTCATTAATTACATTTTCACGAAAGTTTAAGTTGGGGTACAGCCATATTTATTTTCTATAAAAAATGCTAACTTACTTCAAATGATAGCTAGCAAATTATCTTAAAATAATGTTAGCACATGAAAGCATTGCAAATAAATTGTTTACTTTACATTCTTTGCGTATGTTTTTGACCAGCAAACTATAAGTAATGAAGAATTGGTGTAAATTACAGTAGAAGTTAAAGAATTTCTGTCTGTAAGGATTTTTTGGTGAGTTCTAGCTATGCCCCTAATCCAGCGCCTTGTTCACAAAGGAATCCATGGTGAAATGAAGCAGACAAATGCTCAATGTTTCACCCAGGTGAGCAGGAACGTACTTAAAAATAAACTTCAACCATGCATTCCTATATCAGAATCCGAAGGACGCGACTGTGTTCTTCCACAACCAGGCGCTGCACAATGTTGCATGTTTGTTGCTTGGTCGCTCTAAATAAAAATAACAGTGAAAGAAGTCCTCACTTTTGCACATATGACACGGGGCTAGCCGCCCTCGAGAGCCCTTCGCTAAAGTGACAGGGTTGCCAGATCTTCACAGAAAAAATAAGCAATTAAAGACAAGACAAAAACAAACCTTAAAATGCAAATTGTTTATATATTTTATAAGACCAAAATTCTTCAAATCTGCAACAGACCATTTATTAAGACCTAAGAGCCGAGACTTTTTTATCTAAGACCAAACAACAAGCATAAAAGCGCTTATTAATAACAAACATGGCAACACAGCAAAAGAGTGCTGTGTGATGGAGCCTTCCGAGCATAAACACAGCGCATATCAGCAGTTTAGTTTAAACTGATGGACAACACGAATCTTTAGCCGAAAAATATGTCGCTATGGTTATCAGTTTGTCAATCATCACAAATGCGGGAGTGTGTACTATGTGTGGCTAAAGTCATTCGCGAACCAGTGGGCGGGGCTAGAGAAGTAGTCGTTGATATTCTTCTGTGGAGGCGGTGTTCAACCTATCTATAGATAGGTGCATTCCAGGACCTGCCGTTCGCTGGGCCTGTTGTCAATAACAGTTGTAATTTCAGTAACAAGGGCGTTTTCAGTTCTGACACTTACAGGATGTTTGCTTGAATACGATTCCCTCTTATACAACAAAAGCTCGGGTTAAAATTGAGGTCTTAATTCATTGTCCCTTTAACTGAGAGATTAGCTATTAAAACGAATAACCTTATTGAGTCAGTTAGAGAAAGTCTTCAAGGTGCAATCTGTAACTTTTGCCTTTATATCACATCTCTGTTTGAAACAAAATAACAGGTTTTTAACATGATAGTTCACCCCAAAACAAAAATTCTCTCATCATTTACACACCATTTTGACATTTTATACGTGTTTGACTTTCTTTCTTCTGCAAAGCACGAAAGAAGATATTCTTATAGAAGAATGTTGGTAACCAAAAACCTTTGGTCCCTATTGACTTCCATTGGTTTTGTGTCCATTTAATGGGGACCAGCGGTTTTCGCTTACCAACATTCTTCAAATTATCTTCTTTTGAGTTCTGCAGAAAGTCATGCAGATTTGAAATGACAACAGGTTGAGTAAATGGAGACAGAATTGTCATTTTGGGGTGAACTTATTTTTATGTGGGATGATGTCAGAAAGTCGTAAATCATAAGCTTAATGTTGTGAATCAGAAGTAAGGTAAGCAGAGAGTTTTGAAAACTGATGTTATGTTCTTGTTGTTTTATTTTATTTGTTTCATTTATTTTAAATCAAAAGATTGCACATAGCACCTTCAGATTCCAAAAGAAAGATCTTTAAATTCTTTAGACCACAGTCTTCGCAAGATGTAAACGCTGGTCCAGAAGCACTTTCTTTTTTTTAATCTTACATACAAAATTAAACACGATATTTGTTTAACATTCTGATTTGGTTATAAATGTTCTGTTAATTGTATTCTGTTCAAATGTTTGTGTTAAAAAACTGAAACAGGAAGCTTTTCTGGACCAGTGTCGTACCAGCATTGTTTACATCGTCCAAAGTGGTCTATAGAAAAACTAACAGTACACATGGAACAACATTAGGGTGAATTAATAAGGACATCATTTTTAATTGTAGGTGAACTCTTCTCTTAATAAAAGCCCTTGATATGACTAGAAAATAAACACGCCAGACATATGTTTAGCTAGCTCCTAAATACAATCTTAATTAACACTGAGAGTCATTTTTTCTTCTTCAAATCATGGCAGAACATGTAACAAGATCCCACTGGTCTTATTGAAAGGGTCCTCTCACAACCATTCCATTCATAAATGATAATGTGGACTGCCAGGCAGGGACTTGTTTTTTTTGCATCAAAGCTTTTTAAAGAAGATTTGCCACTCTGCCTAGCTTCCGTCCGTACAGTGGAAGACTAAATAATCTGATCCATTTTAGCACCCTCAACAAGGATTTACATATTTGAGGTCATTTTTTTTCAAGAAAATTGGAATTTGCAATTAGATGAGGCAGCGGCTCTCTTTTTGTGCGTGTGGCCCACTTCAAAGATTGTTGTTTTTTTTCCGATTCAAATGATGCATCTCTCCTCGCCTTCCCTTTTCCGCAGTCCATACGTTTTCCCAGACTCCGAGACCACAGAGCCGTGGGAGAAAAATGGATTACAAATGAGAAATTACCGCTGTGGAATGAGAGGAAACACATTGCTTAAATTTCCTTGTCTTTCAGGTTTTGAGCGATTTGTCTCGAACTGAAATGAAAATATGAAGGTTTTTCCCAACATGAATTTGAATCAGTCCGTCGCCACACTGTTGACCCTCGATCACAACTCACGGCTCTCCTGTTGTTCAGAGTTAGGATTTCTCAATGTGTATATTAGCATCATATTTTGATGTGCAGAAGAGCTTTCCCTCCCCCTCCTCTTTTATAGACGAGTGTTTAGATGTCTAAGCTCAAAGAAATTGCTTTGTTTCATTGACGTGTAAACTTAAAGCGTTACTTACTAGATTATGATTTGTTTTTGTTTTCTTTCATTGACATTGTTCAAGGCTTAATTAAATTTATGGATTGTCACGTGGACCGCAGTGTTACGGCATCAACCGGGTGCCGGTTGCTGTTGAAGCCGACACCTATCGTACACGCGCCATCTGCAATCCATATTTGCCTAATCAAACAACATTGGTATCTGTCCTAATAATCAGCACCACTGCGGAGTCTGCTCGAGCGCGATATCATCACTCTCATATTCCACTCATATCCGAAACGCGCTATCTGCGCTCTGCAGATTACCGTTACAGAATTACCCTACGCTGATGTTCAAAGTGCTTCTCTCTCTCCTGCCTCCAGCAGTTTCAACATCTCGCTCGCTCCGACTTTCACCGCCAAATCCATCAGTGTGGAATGAGGAGAAAGGAATGTGAGAAGGTGAAGTTTTTATTGCTTTAAAATTGTGCGCAGGTGGGGGGTCATTCCTGTTCTGCTGTACCTTTGGCACATTTAAATAAATAAATACGATTAAATTAGAGCGGACAATCGATAAAAAAAATCTGATTTATCACACATTTTTTCATCGATCGCACATAACATAAATGTTTTAAAATAAACTTTTACATTCTAATAATTTCACATTTAATCTTCAAATGAATGTAGAAACAATATATTTCTTTAACAGCATGCTGTTAAGAATGAAAGCCAACATTCTGATATTAGAACTGTTACTGATGTCTCTATTAAATTGATTATTTTTTATTTATTTTAACATTAATTTTAGCCATTTAAAAGTATAATTGAGAGCTATCACGTCTAACAGGTAGGAAATATACAGATATTGAATAGAAGTTCTCAAACACTTTACAGTCTTTAATGCTAAATTGTAAATTAAATACAAAAGAATTCTCATTAAAGCTAAAAAAGCACATTGAATTCCTCTTTTCTTTTGTTCTTTGATTAACATTAGTGACCGGAGTCACAGCAGTTGGTTTAAGAATGCGGCCCCTTTAAGTCTCTTTACGCAGATGATGCCACTCCCATTTTCACAACTCTTTGCATTCATTTAAGATTTTATTTAACATGTTGAAGTCTGTGATTACGAATATGCCAGACAAAGCGGACTATATATAATGTAACCTATACCAAGGATGAAAAAACAAATGGATGCTGCATTAATTGCGTTAAATATTTTTAACGCATTAATCTGAAAAAATGTTTTCGCATGCGTTAACGCGTTAACGTTGACAGCCCTAATAAAAAAGACTAGACCAGACTTACTGGAAGGTGCACTGGTCAAGTTTAAAGCTCAATTTTTGCAGAGCCATGTACCCTACGCCGTAGCCTACACATTGCGTCAATTTAACACGGACAGAAAGCACTGTGATTGGTCTGCTTAAACAACACTCAGTGATAGCGTCGCATTTACTCTTATGTATTTCTTAATTTTCTAAAATGCCAAACTCTTCATATACTGATGTATGTACTTAATCTTAATTTATTTCATTTTAACCAAGATTGCAGCTTTACGCAAATAGCTTTTGAAATAATACTATTGCAAAAGATGCAAAGTGGATGCCTACCGAAAATAATTATGAAAAAACAGAAACACCTGGGTATTTGTTAATTACCATTTTAAAACACCCACTCAAATTTCAAAAGAATTGAAAATATTTAGTCAAGTCACATCAGTCTTGATAAAATTGTATAAAAACTAATATAATTATTAGCTTTAAAAGGTGTGACATTATTATTTTATCAAATTAAGTCATATGTAGTGGGGACCAGTGTTGGGTAAATTACTCTGAAAAAGTTATTAATTACTAGTTAATAATTACATATTCAATAGTGTAATTAGATTACTGTACAAATTACTCTCTCCAAAAAGTATTTAGTTACTTATTACTAATTACTTTCTATATCCTAAATCAACCTTGATTAGTTAAGTGATTGAAGGATATGAAACGGCTTATTTAATTCATTCAAATAAATAATATTAAACTACATAAAGTAGTATTATTAACTGACCAAAGTATTACAAATGTGAGAATTATACATTAAAGCAAGGATTTTAAAGTTAGACTTTGAATTTTTATGTCAATTCCACTATTGCACACACATATTATACAAAATATTTAGTTTAATTACATCAGAAGTAACGGTAATTAAATTACAGAAAAATAAGAGTAATCCCTTACTTTACTTTTTCAAGGGGAAAGTAATTAAATTACAGTAACTAATTACTTAGTAACTGGTTACACCCAACACTGGTGGGGACATGAAAATGTACTTCATATTAAGAATGACCTGGAGGTGAAATATAGCCCACCCTGAAGAGACAGCCTCCCCCTCACCCCATCAATCAAATAATAAGATATTATTGGATTAAGGTTATGATATCTTACAACTGGTGGAAAGCAGTTGAAACTGGATGGATGGGTTTATTTTAATCCATTCATCCGCCAAGATATATAAGTGCCGCAATAAGCAGCTAAAAGGTTCTGTGTGAACTCTCCTTTTTCACATTAATTGATTTATTCATTCCTAAGCATGAAGAGATGAATATATAGATAAATAAACAGATAAAAACGTTAAATAGATAAGATGTATCAGATAAATTAAGCTATAACCCACTATTGATATTTAGAGCGATGTAGATCAGACAATGCTGTGCACAAAGAATCTCTCTCTTCTCTGATATTGTACTGTAGTGCAAGGAATATGAATTATGTTCACCCTGAGCTGCTACAGTGATTGGTTTATGTGCTCTCCTTGATTTGCATAGGGTGAGGCCACGGTGTCCAAGTAAACCGCACAGACGATGGATGATCCAATCAGTACTACATGGCCCAAAAAGATGATAGACAATAAATTTGATTTAAAATAGCTTCATATGACTAGCACAGAATTAAGTACGGCTCCTGTATTATCATAGCCAGTTTTGACATGTTGAAAGAGGAAGAGTTGTTTTGTCTGTGTAGTGTGTTGTTGTGGCTAAAGATACAGCGATGAAACTGAAAATACACTGTTTTTGAACGCATCACATTTACTGCTGCAAGTATTGGTCTTATAGTTTATTCCCTGTCTATTCCACTGCATTTTTAAAAACGACTTTTGCGAAGGAATGTAAACATAGTAAGTTGTAGATCAGACACACGTGAAATTTCAGGTGCTGTTTGTTTCATTTCCTATTTGTGCTTTTAATGTACTATGTACTGTATGTTACTACAGATTGTCACATATAAGATAGCAGTCTTGTGCGCCGCTGTAATAAAAAATAACGCCTCCCCACATACGGACAAACACCCGCTATATATTTCCTATAATCATAATCATTCGTCTGGGCTGCAGCAGTCATTATTGGCTTATTAAATTGATTTTCATTGAACACCCTCAATTCATCAGACAGGTCAATTGGACCGAGTTGAAATTTCCACAGATGGTTCATGGTTAGAACAGCAGTTATAATACCGCAGGTTGAACCCGCAGGGGCCCTGGGATCTGCAGTCGAATGGATAATGTCAAGGGGGAAAATGGTTGATATTTCATTTTTTTACAGAAATGACATCGGAATCTAATTGATTTAAAGAGCACGATTGAAATGCGGACTTTAATCTTCGTCTTTTCTTTCTCTCTCAGGTGTTGCAGATGTATCTGGATTTAGAGGCGACGCTTTCATTTTTGCTTAAATTTCAGCATCCTGACATTTGAAAGTATTTACGTGTGGGCGGTAGTGTGAACTTCTCCGAGATGATGCAGAGAGGCAATCAAGATCTCATGGCAGCAAAGTAACGCAAATGAACAAATCAGTTTACCCTGCTTTGACGGATGAGTCATTTGTCAAGGGGGATATGCGAGAAGCTCTGCAAACGCGGCGTTGCAAAACAAACATTTTTTCTAATGTTGAACAAATGCTGCGCTCCCTGCTCGTGACCTCCTGAAAATAGCAGAAATACAAGCGCTGTAAGGTTGTGTTCGGTTCAAAATCGCTCAAAATCAACAGAGACATCGCAACAACAAAAATACACCGTGGTTATGTAGTCTCGTAAAATAATCTATATGATATGCCTTCCACATAAGATGTGTGTGTGTTAAATGAAACTTAAAACTGTCATCTCCAGTCAACTTGATGCATAAGCGTTTGACGGCTATGTTTCTGTAATATCGCTGGCAGGAAGGTGCTGCTTTATGTAATATATTTGTTGATGGTAACGTGTAATGTTATTTGTGTGTGTGCAGGTTTAAATGTGGACACAAAGGTTAGAGGGAAAGTGTATTGCACCTCAGGCCCGCCCTGTATCTCAGTGAGCTACAGAGAGCTTGGAAGTGACAGCTATCCTCTTGTCGATGTTTACAGGGATTACAATCTGTGTATGTTCAGGGTTTGCGTGTTGATTTAACATGTGTGTGTGTGCGAGGAAGTGTTTGGTTTCGGGGTCATTCGATGCTTTAGGATTTTAACACCGTGTGTATTTGTGCAGGGTTCAGTCAGCGCGGTGCTTTTGCAGACCATATGTGTGTTTGTATGTTGACATGCTAATAAGGCTTTTCTGTCAAAATGTCCATTTGTCTGGGACTGGAAATGTGCACACGTGAAGATTTGTGTGTTCTCTATGCGTTTGGGTTAGGAATCACATTAGCTCAGTATCAAAACAATAGAAGGCAATAGAAAAGTGAACGTGTGTGTGTAACTTCCAATGTGATTTATTTGTAATGAGTGTGGGTGCATGGGTGTACTTTCACACATGTCAGGGAGCTAAATTTAGGCGACAAGGCGCACGCACATGCTCGGATCAGGTGCGAGGAGGTCCGCCAGCCTGATTACAGCCCATCACAGGAAGTTGTCAAGCTGGCCCCCTAGCAACACATCGACGGCAACACCAGACACAGACATGCACACAAACAAGTAAGGTCAAACTCTCACCTCTCCATGTTTCGCGCTCTCTATTCCTATGACTTCCATTCTCTCTCTCTCTCTCTCTCACACACACACACACACACACACATACTCCACTCTGACTCACTCCTACTAAAATCTGACACACAAAAACAAACAACTATGGTGGGCAGGATGCTCACCTACATTATCTGTCCATCTACTATTTCTAGCGCTTATTCGCTTGCCTTTTAATGTTGGGTGGATGTAACGTCACCTACTGTATGTACCCTCATTGCACACATACATACATCTATGTCTATGTGTCTGCATTTACATCTGCAAGATGTATTTTTTCATTGTTTGCTCATCCGCAATACGTCTCTGCGATGTCTCCTCTCAGATGTCATATAGGTATCTAGAAGATGTCTGTAAGACGTGTTATTTAAAATGTATGTAAAACTGCCTTTTCTAAGACTTTTATCATATGTTTTTACACAGCAGATGTTTTCCAGATTTACATACCAGTGTTCTCGGGCTGGTATGTGGCGACTAGCCGATTAGTTATGCTAAAATATTTTTATTGGCAAAATAGTAACTATTTTTCCAGAGGTTATTACGGGGGAACACATAGAGTCTCTGAGAGCATCCTTTGGTTTACCGTGTTAAACAACGGGTAATGGCACAGTAATCTATCTCTGAGAAATTGCGAATCTAAATGAATTCCCTTTCAAGTGCCGCTACCACAGCCATCAAAGCGTCACTTCTGTAACATTTTCCCCACCTTCAATAATGCATTTCAAGATAATTACTGTCGGACTTCAATGGCCTCTTAGATTCAGCTGCACTATTTTTAAATCTGTGCCGATCTCGTGGGATGGTATGCTTAGACGATTATTTAGCAGTGTTTATTGAATTTAACGTCATCATTTTTAAAGGTTACGTTTTACTTAATAACAGTGAGAATACGTAATGAAAAGTAAACAGACATAGGAAATTGCCTGACGGAAGCAGTGTGAAAACAAAATATACTTCACTCAACCACTTCACTTCTGCATGCATATTTTTACTTGAGCATGCATATTAAACTCGGCTACAGAACATATTAGTACTCATAAATTTTCTATTCAAACATAATTTCCCTATCTCATAACTCACTCTCTCTCGCCCACTTATTCGCTATTGAAATGAGAGCGTTTTGACCCTGATGTTGCGGTTTAAAATTAAAAACCTATACTGTATTTCGGTTTGGAGGGCTTTTGTCAACAGAAAGGCTCCGGGTTGTAATTGGCTCTAGTTGTGTTTGCGATGTGCTGGTGACCTTTGAACCCCTTTCGTTGATTGACAGTTCAAGGTGAACTTTAAGACGGACCTCAACAGTGCTGCTGCAGGTTTACTGAAGAGGAGCTCCACCATAAGGTCAGAGATTGAGGACGGTTCTTCAGATGTTTTCTTCAGTCATTCTGGTTGGGCGGTTGTTAATTTGTAATATAATAAAAAAGTTCAAAAGACGTAAGGTATGCTTGTCAAGTTTAACCTGGGCTGAAACGTGATGTTAAAAGCGAACTCTTTGGGTAAAATTAATTACACAGGCACTCTCGGAATTAACTTACCTTGAAATGACATGACTCACTTTTAAACTGGGTCACAAAAGTTTCTTTTTTGTGTAACTGCGGGGGTCCCCTGCCTGCTCCCTTTCTTTGTTTTAGTAATTATTAACTCCGTTTTCAAGAGATTTCATTTTTCTAGAGCCTCTTATTATTCTCTTATACAAACCCGATTCCAAAAAAGTTGGGACACTGTACAAATTGTGAATAAAAACAGAATGCAATGATGTGGAAGTTTCAAATTTCAATATTTTATTCAGAATACAACATAGATGACATATCAAATGTTTAAACTGAGAGAATGTATCATTTTAAGGGAAAAATAAGTTGATTTTAAATTTCATGGCATCAACACATCTCAAAAAAGTTGGGACAAGGCCATGTTTACCACTGTGTGGCATCCCCTCTTCTTTTTATAACAGTCTGCAAACGTCTGGGGACTGAGGAGACAAGTTGCTCAAGTTTAGGTTAAGTTTAGTTCCCATTCTTGTCTAATACAGGCTTCTAGTTGCTCGACTGTCTTAGGTCTTCTTTGTCGCATCTTCCTCTTTATGATGTGCCAAATGTTTTCTATGGGTGAAAGATCTGGACTGCAGGCTGGCCATTTCAGTACCCGGATCCTTCTTCTACGCAGCCATGATGTTGTAATTGATGCAGTATGTGGTCTGGCATTGTCATGTTGGAAAATGCAAGGTCTTCCCTGAAAGAGACGACGTCTGGATGGGAGCATATGTTGTTCTAGAACTTGGATATACCTTTCAGCATTGATGGTGCCTTTCCAGATGTGTAAGCTGCTCATGCCACACGCACTCATGCAACCCCATACCATCAGAGATGCAGGCTTCTGAACTGAGCGCTGATAACAACTTGGGTTGTCCTTGTCCTCTTAGTCCGGATGACATGGCGTCCCAGTTCTCCAAAAAGAACTTCAAATTTTGATTCGTCTGACCACAGAACAGTTTTCCACTTTGCCACAGTCCATTTTAAATGAGCCTTGGCCCAGAGAAAACGCCTGCGCTTCTGGATCATGTTTAGATATGGCTTCTTTTTTGACCTATAGAGTTTTAGCCGGCAACGGCGAATGGCACGGTGGATTGTGTTCACCGACAATGTTTTCTGGAAGTATTCCTGAGCCCATGTTGTGATTTCCATTACAGTAGCATTCCTGTATGTGATGCAGTGCCGTCTAAGGGCCCGAAGATCACGGGCATCCAGTATGGTTTTCCGGCCTTGACCCTTACGCACAGAGATTGTTCCAGATTCTCTGAATCTTTGGATGATATTATGCACTGTAGATGATGATAACTTCAAACTCTTTGCAATTTTTCTCTGAGAAACTCCTTTCTGATATTGCTCCACTATTTTTCGCCGCAGCATTGGGGGAATTGGTGATCCTCTGCCCATCTTGACTTCTGAGAGACACTGCCACTCTGAGAGGCTCTTTTTATACCCAATCATGTTGCCAATTGACCTAATAAGTTGCAAATTGGTCCTCCAGCTGTTCCTTATATGTACATTTAACTTTTCCGGCCTCTTATTGCTACCTGTCCCAACTTTTTTGGAATGTGTAGCTCTCATGAAATCCAAAATGAGCCAATATTTGGCATGACATTTCAAAATGTCTCACTTTCAACATTTGATATGTTATCTATATTCTATTGTGAATAAAATATAAGTTTATGAGATTCGTAAATTATTGCATTCCTTTTTTATTCACAATTTGTACAGTGTCCCAACTTTTTTGGAATCGGGTTTGTATTATAAACCAGCAGACCACAGTCTTAGTTGTATATTTCATTAGTTTAAAAAATATGAATCTGTCAGAAAGCTCAAGTGTCAAACGATAGCTACTTCAAATGGTTGAACTAAAAGTCTAATGATATAGATATAATACTCTTGAAGTCAGTTCACAGCTTATTCACTGTAAAAAAATCATAGTTGAGCCGACGTAAAAAAAACGAGGCAACCTGATGAGTTGACTCAACGTATATTATATAATTCTTAAAAGTAGTTATACTTTGTTCAGCCAACTTAAATGAGTTTGTTAATACAATAATGATTGTCTTGTTTCTCTAATAAAGATATTCTTGTCACACCAATTACTGTTGTTCAGGCAATTATTACATTTCTGTTGTGTGGATCAAAAATGTTAAATTAGCAAAATGAAATAGTCTAAGTACTCTAAGTACTGCTAAATATTGTAGACCTTTTGGTTTTGGATTTCTTGACAAATGACAAATATGGACAAACATGTTACTTTATCAATTTATTATAATTTTCAAGTGTGACATTGCAACTGACACTATATCAATGGGGTTGGGGGGTATGCGCGAGTGGTAGTTTGTGCAGCTGTCATTGCCTTTCCTGCATACATGTCCGATTTGCATTTACATTCGCGTTCCGTGCATACACACCCGATTAATGCTTCTAATCCGTCCGTCTCTATGGCCCATGCGTCCGTTTCGGCCCAAAAAGTACATCGGCCCACCGGGAAAATGGCTGGCCAATCCAGCCCTGGTACCCAGACCCCAGCTTTAAGAACACATTTAAAACAATACAAACCTTGGCTCTTCGTTTGGGCCTTACAGACAAAAAATATAATTAAAAACAAATCATCGTTTCAATTTAAATGAGCATGAAATCTCTTAACCAAAATAAGATCAGCATAAAAAAATATTGGGGTCAACACTGCAAGGCACAACATTTCAAAGTATTTACAATACAATTTCCCCTTTTAAACACTTCAAACTATTTTAAATCCCTTTTAATGTCTATAAAAGCTTGTTTGTGAACAATAAAACTGTGTTGTAATGTCTTGACAAATTCAACAATCTTAAGCTTTCCAAATCAAAACTTAAAAGAAAAACTTGTAACACATACAATTGTTTGTTTTTAAACGACATGCATGCTAAGTGCATCCACACCCACAGAAGCTGGACTTCAGGTTTTTTTGACTAATAAAAGGCAAAAAATATCCCAAGATACTGTTGCGGTTTTAATTACATCAGTTTGCTTTTCAGAGAAAGCACACGTTGGGCGCATCCAGACCCTAGCTCCATGAACACATTCTGAATAGTATCAAAAGTGTACTTCAGAGGTTTAGGATAGTACAGGTTTAGTACATAGAGAAGGCCAAAAAGGTATGCCAGAGCAGTAGAAAGATCTGGAAGATTGTCCAAAACGACGACCTCCTCCAATACAACAGCAATGTTCTGCATCACTGGTCTAATCTTCCAAAACACACAGAATGCCAAAAAACACAGAATGCCCCAAAACACAGAATGCCCAACAACACAGAATGCCCCATCCTGAATTTCCTGTTACACAAACAATAAACAAGGAAGTTTTGGCATCATCTTATTCACAATACCAATGTAACAGTGATTAAACAGACGATAGTTCACCCAAAAATGAACTAACCCTCAGATCGTTCCAAATCTGTATACATTTCTTTGCTCTGCTGAACACAAAAGAAGATATTTGGAAGAACGTCAGTTACCAAACATATCTACTATGGCAGTAAATGGGGCTGAGATCTGTTTGGTTACTGACATTCTTCCACATATCTTCTTTTGTGTTCAGCATAGCAAATACATTTATAAAGGTATGTAACAACCTGAGGGTGAGTAAATCATGACAGAATTTTCAATTTTCGCTTTAAGACACTGGCAAGCCCAAGTACAGAACAAGTGTATTTTCTCTTTCTGCACATTTTAAATATCCCTAATGAGCAGATAACCATCAAATCTGGCAAATATTTTAGCTTTTTAAAGGAGTCATATGACACGGCTAAAAGGAATATTATCGTTTGTTTTAGATGTAATGCAATGTGTATACACGATTTAAGGTTCAAAAACGCTGTATTTTCAGCATACCATGCATGTTTGTATCTCTTTGCCCCGCCTCTCTGAAACGCGCGGAGTTTTAACAAAGCTCATCCCTCTGAAAAGCGAGGTGTGCTATGATTGGCCAGTTAACCAGTGCGTAGTGATTGGTCGAATACTGCAAGCGTGTGACGGAAATGTAACGCCTCTTACCATATTTGGAACATCAGGTTCCAAAGCAATTGTACTGACAGTACTTACTTGCGTATACATTTGGGCGGTCTTAGTCAAATCATACCACGAACTGACGTAGATTTGTGGGGGTGTGGTTACACGAGGCGTTTCAGGCAGGTCTGGGTGAGCATTCGCCTTCCAAAGCAGCAGCCCTTCTATAGATCAACTATTCTGACAGCTTCAACCCACTAGAGCTGTATATTTCATTAGTTAAAAAAAATATTCATCTGTCGGACTCGGAGAGTATGATACAGTAAATGTCGCATACAGTAAACCCAAATGTCATTTACTCTGCTGCGCATAATAGCACCAAATTAATAAAAACACAATATATTGATCCGTGTTCTGTTTTCTGTCATGCGCATTGCACATTTTTGATGACGTAAGACGAACGCAAACGCACCAGGGTTCGACAGAATCAAGTTGAGTCTGAAACCAAACCAACGCTGCGGGGGAACAATCGCACTCAAGTTCGGACCGCAGCAAACCAGCCCAATCTTAAAATGCCCTGAGTCTCTGTTTTTTAAATACAGCTGTTCTCTTGATGTTTAAGTGTGCGTGTATTTATTTATCTTCTGTGTTAAATATTCTTTCCACTTTGTTTCTCTTTAATATAAGTTTGTAGGCTTTCTGCAAGTCCCCGCAAAGTTAATAAATGCCCAATAAGAGTCCATAAGAGTTTACAGAGCCCTGTGTACTGTACACTACAGAAAAGCTGTTTGTGTCAACTATTACTGCTGACTAACTTGAAAACATGGAAAAAAACATGTTCTTTAGTTAGAAAACAGCTGGTGAATAAAGTGTTTGTGGTATTAATAATACATTAGAATTGGAGGACGAGGTGTAAAGAGAAAGATTCACAGCTCTACTGTTAATTTAAGTGTTTATTCATGTGATTTTCTATGGCGGTCATTAGGTGGTACTTGGAACAACTAGTTTTATTAAAGGTGGTACTTGATCTGAAAAGTTTGAGAACCACTGCACTAAAGTACAGTATATTAGTGCAGGATAAGCCAACAATATAAGAAATACCACTACGATTAAATGTTTCACGCATTCCATTCAAAGGCAATAAAGAGAATACTGCTTGCTATGTTAATGTAGCATTCGACAGATGACGTTAATAGAAACAACAGGGCAGCGCTAGCATACTGAATGCATTGCTGGTGAATGGTTATTAACAGACAAGGTCATTTTCTTATAGGTTTTAATATGGCGTAATGTAAGAATGTTGATATGATGCAGTTGTATACAGGTTTTAGTTTGCTTAAAAACACTCATTGACTGTTGGTATTAAAGAAAAACAAAGACAAAATCTTTAAACATTTCCTTACACTTATGTCATTCCAAACCTGTATGACTTTCTTCTGCAGAACATAAAAGAAGATATTTTCTCTGGGTAGGGTTGCACCAGCCATTCCTAAGTTCTTTCTTAAATGAGAACGTAAAGTCCACGCTAGAGGCTTAGTAACTCTGTTCGTTACTCGGTTGCACCATTTGGTCTTAAGGCAGAACGTAACTAGTAGTTCGTAAGCTCTCTGTAAAGTAATGCGTGGTCGCATAATATGACGTTTACCTTCAATAGTCCAATAGCAGCCTTTGAATTCGTGAGGAAAAGTTGTGTTGAAATGTTGTGAATTTCGAAACGTTTTTGATTTAAACTTATTTTACATAACATAATAACGGTAAAAACTTTTTTGATTAAATAGAATACTACCTAATTATGAATAACATAATAGGTATTAAATATTTCAAATGAAACAAGATTAATAAACAAATGCTAATTAAAAACTTTACAGCTGGGATAATAAAATCGTAATAAATGACATGTTATACGTGATTTCATTTTACTGCCAACCGCCAATGAAATAAAAAAGATGATTTTATTTTGACATGCACAACACAGGCAGATGGATACACACACGGAGGCGCGCTAGTTCAGTGATTCTGCTATTTTTTTCCTACAGTTACTCCTGACGGGAGGCTTCCGTAAATATTTAGTTTATACGTAAAGGTACGCTTCAACTAAGTTGAATGGTGCAACTCAAAAATATTTAGTAGTGCGTAAGTTGTAACTTAGTGCCTGTTTCAGTCAAAACTAAGCTAACTTAGCTGGTGCAACCGGCCCCTGGACCACAAAACCAGTCATAAGTAGCATGGGTATATTTGTTGCATTAGCCAACAAAACATTGAACGGGTCAAAATTATCGATTTTTCTTTTATGGCAAAAATCATTAGTATATTAAGTAAATATGATGTGCCATGAAGATATTTTGTAAATTTCTTAATGTAAATATATCAAAACTTTATTTTGTGATGGTGGCAGCAAAATCACGAACAAAAATGGCCGGAAACACTCCTACAAACTTCACTCACTGCTGCCTGCTCTTTGGGAATTATCCACTCAAGTTTGGTATCTATGTAAAGCTTAGAATTTCAGCTTTCGGGTTCATTTACTCTCCAGAACGTCATTATAGCGGTAAGCCAAATAAGAGCGTTAAAACAAACCTTAGCAACGGCCTGCTAAAGCGCTACGGATTAACAACTTTAAAGGCGATTTTCTCAACATTTTGATTTTTTTGTACCCTCAGATTGCAGATTTTCAAATAGTTGTATCTCGGCCAAATATTGTCCTATCCCTAATAAACCATACATCAATGGAAAGCTTATTTATCCAGCTTTCAGATGATGTCAAAACCCTTATGACCGATTGTATTGTCCAGGGTCACATAATTTGAAGACTGTTAGTAACCAAACAACAATGGCCCCCATTGACTTTCATTGTATGGACACAAAACCAGTCGAGACTAATAAAAAAACCCGAAAGAGTCATATACATGTTTTGAATGACATAAGGATGAATAAATGATGACAGAATTTTTAAGGTGAACTATGCCTATGCCCAATTGTAAGGGTGAATTCAACACCTTCGAGGACTTCATGAACAATGGCCTCAAATATATGTGTCAAGGTTGTCATTGTGAAGCAAGGTTTGTAGATTTAAACATCCTTAACCCAAGCATTTAGTTTGCTTTGTACGGTTTCAGCAGGAGTTTCCGGAGACATACGTAGGTCGTATTACCCCGCCAAGACTTGTTTCGATGCTGTCTCCAACTGTTCAGCGTTACGCCGGGCTGTGCAAATCGTGTGTCAGAGAAAAGAACGAGAAAAGGAAGAGTTAGTGTCAGTGAATTTGTAAAAAAGAAAAACCTATGAAGGGTCCTGGCAGTGCACATTAACACACAGCGGAATTGTGCCAGCCATCGAGAAAAGTTATCCTGAGGAAAAGACAGGGTGAGAGCTTTTCAAGAATAAAGAAAATTGAGATCAGACAGATGAAGTCATGGGTATGGCTGGAGAGAGGATAGGTTTGCTTTTTGTCAGAGTTCACCTTCGGCTTACCTTCAAGCTTTTATCACAGATGGAAGTCACAGTTTAAGAAGTCAGATCAGTGTGTGCAGTGCGTGTGTGTCTTCAGGGTAGAAGAGGATAAATCTGCACTGTGAGATCTGTTCTGCTACGGTGTGGTCAGAGGTACCGGTGACACTCGGCTGAACTTAATCTCGAGTGCACGTCTTTTGTGTGCTTCCGTGCTTGACTGATCACCATCCCCGAGTTGCATTAGTGTCGTCTGATCTCCGGCAGGCATCTTGTCTCAGCTGGAAGGCCACGTCTTCCTTTCCGTGCCATCTGTAGCGTTCCACCGACGCATTAAAGGTGTGTTTGCGCGTGTGTTGCGGGTGGTGGCTTCCTTTCCAGATCACCATCTGGCTGGTACGCAAGGAAAACCAAAAGTGACGTTATAATACGTTAAGATACTGTACGGTGCTTAGCTAATCCCACCTGTGAATGCAGCATCACTGGGTTTTACTTCTGATTTACTTTGTTTTTCAGTCTCAAAGGGCTTTAGTGTTTAGGAATTTGATTCACAAATAAGATCCTTTGATATATATTTGATATAACAAGCGGGAAATACTGTAATATATGTTATTATGAATGTGTGTACATGTATTGTCTGTTATTATATATATATATATATATATATATATATATATATATACAGTATATAATGCTTTATTTCCGTTTGCTGATAAGTAGGAAAAAGACAATTCACAATTCAAAGAGGCAGATAAGACTTAAAGCATAAATCTGACATCACTTTGTCACAGATGGTTCAGGTGATGTGGGGTAGCAGGTAGGTTTCACACATACAGTAAATGGAGATTTGTTCAGTAATTACAAGAACTAACAAGCAAGCAAGTTTAATTGGAATGAATGTAAACACAGATGTAGTGAGCACACATGATTTTTGTTCTCAGTGTTTAAAGAATAATAATATCTCTGTCCGTACAGTGATGAGCCTGCAATCAAAGAGAACGCAATCTTTAAAGGGCCGTGCGCGTAAGTCTGTTCAGCTAAACACCCTCTGACTTTCATGTTTAATTTCCTCTGTAAACAGTTATTAATAAGACATTGCATAGTTCCGTGATTATTAAGCTTGTTCTGACCTATCAGTCTATGATGTAAAAATCAAACAGTTTTCATGAGCATAATAGGATGCAGCAGGGTTCCCAAAGTAAAAAAAACCTTTTTTTGGTCTGGATAAAATTGATTTCCAGCAATAATGTATGAACTTTAAAAAACAGGCCTACTTTGAGCTCTGAGCTTGTTAAATGATATATGCTTCTGTAGAAGCTATTTTTGTTTGAATTCAAAGTGAAATACTAGATTAGTCACAATTCCTAACTGACATCCACCAATCAGATAAGGTGTTGTTACCATGGAAAACATGGAAATCAAAGCAACATCTATTCACATTAATTAGTGTGATTTACATTATCAATTGTCCCTACAGTTTTACACAAGTTATAAACGTTGCATGGAAATCCGCTCAGAATCCGTGTCCGCAAATATCTGCAGAAAATTTCGGAATTACAAAACTTAAGCACTGGTCATTGACAGTTTGCTGTGAAGGGTTTCAATGACAAAGCACAAACTTTTTGATTTTTTGAGATGTCTAAAATGAAACTAGCCGCAAAGGAGTTCAGGTAACATCGCTTTTCTCTGTCGATTACCTGAGACAGCATTTCATTACTTCAGATCCGTTCACAACAAGACAAAGCGAAAGCTCTTATTAAGTTTTATTTAAAGTTATATTTACATTGTGTTTCTACAAGTGTCATTATACTTGCTAAATTGCGAGAACATATTACCAAACCCCTTTCATTTTGCTTTAATTTGTAACACTCTAAACAATTAATTACCTAAAAGAGTTCATTAAAATGTTGGTTTTAGAATGTTAAAAGCCTACATGGCAGTATGACAGATTACAAGTAACAAAGAATTACAATACTTTACAGTAGACATTTCTTGTACACATTTACACAGTAAACATTTCTGTACAAGTGTTAGACCATAATATAAGGTAGGAAATCATTGGTAAGAACATGCACTGTAAAAAACATAATTTTACTGTCTTTTTTACATAATTTCATTTATTTTTGTAATACGGTTGAAAACCGTAAAAAAACAGAAAAAGACAGCATATTTACAAGAAAATTTTTACGTTTCATTTCTGGAGCCCCTGATTCCAGAAAATTTGAGTTTTTTTTACGAGATTTTATTTACAGTGTACCCTCCAGGTTAACAGGTGAATATGTTTTCATGCTCCAACGTGTGTGTTTCCATGCCACTGGCTTGTTTCCGATTGTACTTTTTAGTTAGACTAAAGTGTTCCTATCCTGTATAATACATTGATATTTCTGAAATATTACAGACTCATGTGGTGTCTCCAAAACAAGGCAGCGGTGGCTTTATGTGCGGACACCTCCCTTTTGGCCCATTTCCTGTTTTGAAGTCTTGTTATGAAGCACAGGTACATTTCAAAAATTAATTAAGTGAGCTAGCAGCATAACGTTATTAGCCAGTATGATTTGAATAACAATATGGCACACATACTCCGAGTACAATAGGAGCAGGTGTACGCCAGGACCAGATGCTCTTGTGCCAGGCTAATTACTGCAGCTTGTTTTCAGGCCAAACACCCATCTGTCAATCAAACATACACCCAGGGCAAAAAGCATCATTACAGACTTCTCTCACAAACACAACACACTATTGCATTAAAGGCCTTAAAGATCGCATATCACAGGCAGTTTCTGCCAATCTCATATTAATCTTGAGTGCCTATACAGTAGTATTGAATACGTCGTATCTTCGAAGAGTATTTTCTTTCATCAAATTTATAAAAGAGAGAAACAGCTGTACGATTATTTCCGGAAAAACACGAGCTGCTAGAGGTGGGTCTAGTGAGGAGAGTGGGATGGAACTACAGCACGAGCAAGCAACACATCATCACATTAATCCGTTCGTGTTTTGTACAATATGCACGTACACGCCGATTGCCAACAAAACACAGACGAATGACTTAGTTTGACTTACCGCGTGCAGTTCATGTCCGGCATCCTTTAGCACTGGGACTGTGCCATCTATCAGTTTCAAACGATCTCCAAATCCAGCGTTATATCCATCGTTTATATAACATCCATCACTGAAATGCTGTGAACAAACAAACACACCTAAACTTCACTATCGCAAGAGTTACGAGCTGCAGCGCAGCCCATCTTGATGCAGCGCAGATAATGTTAAGCAGGTCTCGCTCGGCGGTTAGCTTGTGGGCGTGCTCTTTCTTTTGGCTTGCCATGCTTTTCCCAGGAGAATGGCCAATAAAAGGAATAAGATCCCTTTGACGACACGGGGATCCAGAATTATAAAAAAACTGTCCGAAACAAGTTGGAGTGCTGGGGGAGTGTATCAAGTACAGAAATACTACGTCATACGTCCAACTCGTTTTTTTAACAAGTTGACCATGTTAAGCATGAGAAGCTAGCACGTTTAACAGTGTAAAGAAGTCAGAATGCATGACATAGCATGATACCCGTGATCTTTAAAGTGTGAAGTATTTCAAACAGGAGAACACGAGAGTGTAGATACGCTGATTTTAAGTGGCAAATGCTCACATTGAATCCACACCTTTGTACTGCTGGAAATATGTCTACTGGGGGCATGTGTGGTGACTGTCGCTTTGACAGATAGGAAATGTTTAACATCTTTACATTTAATAATTTATAACACAAAAATTAGGCTATGATGCCCAGGGCTAGGCTTGGACCAAAAAGCGGTTCTGGCCTTCTTTGCCATGCGGCCCGTTGGTTCTGTCCATGCATGATCGCGTTCCGGGTTTTTCCGGCTCCTTTGCGACTGCTTTCTGTCAACATTTTAGTTTATTTCTGTATTTTGACATATTTTACCATAATTAAAAAATACATTAAAATTATTAAAAAAATTCTTTAAAAAAAGACTTTACAGAATTTTACAGTGTACCTGTCTGTGGACAACATGTAGCTGCATTGTTGACCAGACTTTGTCTACGTTCAAACCTTTGCACAACTATGCCTATGCACAGCTGTTCCAAAAATAACTAGAGTCCAAAGGTTCAGGCTGCATTCAATGCGTATAATCACCTACCGACGTTTAAACCAATCTCCTTGAGAATCCAATCCAAGTGGCCTGTAAAACAACTCAGTCAGAACCCCTCAATGCAATCATGCCAACATAGACCATAACGCCGCAAGGTTCCTTCAGCTAAAAGGTAACTAGCATCTCACAATCAAGAGCTCCAGCAATTTACCCTCATCCAGGAAGCGAGAGAAAGAGAGTGAGCGCAAACTTTAGAAAGTGGAATGCGTCTAGAGAGACGGCCGAGAGCAATCAGCAGCAGGGATTGCAGAAGCTATCAATGGAAGAGCATAGGGGGGTGAAGGAGGAATACGCTGAGCTTTAGTAATGTAAATACCCTTTTTTACTTGTTCTGCATCAGACGAATGTCACCACGGGCGCTGAGAGGCAATCACAAACTCGTTCTCTAGTTAGCTGCCAGCGCTATCACCCACTCCTGTCGCTTCTTCTCCTCCAATACCCGCTCCATTCCTGCTTGCCCTGTGAATGCCATTTCTCTTGCTGAATTAGATTCCCTCCCACCTCATGCTTTTTTCCGCCCGCTTCTCTACGCGTGCACACATTCTGCAGATGTGCCTTATTATTTAAAAAAGTAGGGACACTTGTGACCCAGTTTCTTCTCATACTACCTTTGGCAGACATTAAATCAAATGGAGCACATTAAGAATCGCACACGGGCAGACAATAGTCTCGGTGATAGCCTCGGCTCACATTCTTGTGGCACCCTGTAAAAATCTTCGTATTACCTCATTTCAAAAACTCTATACCTGTCTCTATACCTGTCTGTGAGGGAGACGCGTGGCCGGAGAATTTCAGAGGGATTTGTAGAGGGAAAACGTTTTGGAGGCGGTAGATGTGAGGAGAAGGATTGTGAAAGAGAAGAGGCGTAGATTCCGAAGAGGGGCCATACGAGGGGTGAAGCGGGAAAATTCTTAAAAATTGTGTGACCATCTGACGACGTATGGTTTTTGATGGCTGGTCATCTAGTTTACCTAGTGGGGTTTAGGTGGTTGATCAATTGGACTACAAGCTTTGGGGTAGAGGTTGAAATGGACCACCTTGACTAATCTAGTGAGGATTCTTGGTCTATTCACCTGCCATGCTCTAAAAACCAACTTGGCCACTTTGGTATGACCTTTCTTCCAGCTGGATTTATGCTCTGTGAAGATTACTATAGGCAATATATGCATTAATGTCAACCAGGGTCTCTTATGGTTCATCCTTAAACTTACTTACAATACTCACATTCTGTTTACACGTCTGAACACTGCATACATTGCTTTAGTCGTGTTGGAGGGGTTCATACCAACATATGATATTAAATCTGTATGAGGCAGATGGTGAAAGACATTTTTACATGTACATTACATGACTTTACGCTGTACTATTACAAAATAGTGGTGTTTTGTTTTCAATAAATCAAATCATTTTCATTACACATTAATGTGATGCTAGACGTTTGGCTTGCTCACTAAGGGCTTGTAAGACATTTCAGCATGATTTTCTAAAAAAAAGAAGCTTTGAAACGTGCGAAAGTGCTATACAAATAAAAACTTTTTCTTGAAATATGAATGTAAATAGGCAATTCTGGGTAATTACAACAAACAAGCTTGCATATTTGTAGTCACAATCAAAGCTTGCCTAGGCCTAGGGCTGCTTATATGATCAAAATTATAATCATGATTATTTTGTCTATTATTGAAATCACAAATATTTTACATTGACTTATTGAATGAATAAATAAATACATTGTCTTCTTAACACTAAATTCAACTGAATAATAAAAATAAATGAATAAATATATGTAAAATATAGATAAAATGATGAATACATACATTTATAAAAAATAAAAAAAAAACAATTACAAACACAAGCTACACTAAATAAATGCAATGTGCTGTACACTGCTACCTACTGAAAACTCATTCAATGTTTTGGTAAACTTACAGTAAAGTAACTGACATTTTGGAATCCAAAATTGAAATTTAAAATCGATTATTATATTAGTGTATGCTAATAAAATGGCTGCACGCCAGTTTGTGTGCTCATTCACTACTCCCTATATAGTGAATTCCGCATAGTGCACTATATACAGTAGGTAATTAGATGTGACTTCTGCTTACGTTTAAACCAGACGTGTGCAGCGCTGCACAGCACAACAGAACATCACCCTGTTATAATCAATGGAGCTGCATATTTATTTGATGGGTGGCCGTTTCTTAATATAAAACTATAATATTTCTAGCAGCGCTTCTAACTGAACTGCAACCATCTTCAAGGTGTATAATTTAACCATCATTACTCTAAACTAAACACGCACAGCTGTTTACTGGGTCTGTCCATGCATCAATGACTGTATATCACTGTGCCAATAACTGTTCTAGTCTTTAAGCATGGCTATGGAAACACTTGTAACCGCTCAACTGGCCCCTGATGGAAAACCCCACATGACTAGTTGCCCCCTTGCAATTTGAGTTTGAGTCCCCTGATCTGCGGTGAACCAGGTAAGTTCGAGCGGAGCAAGAACGATAGTGACGAACAGAGGGTTGAAAATAGATGGGAAAATTGAAACGCAGAGGAGTGTGGACGGCCAAAAAAGAATGAGCGTTGGGTACGCTATATTTTTCCTTGACGACTAGGAAAATGAACCGAGCATCTCATCACAGCTCGTTGTTTTAATGTACGGTCCTCGTCTCATTCCCATCTGCGGCATATTGCTCTGATTAAAATTTAATTGACACTAATGTTAATTTTGTTGCGCTGAGGTATCCAGCTCCACGGTAGTCACACAAATCTATTTTTGTAGCTAATCAAGGCCCATTACGACACCAGAGCCACAATATCAGCAGCCTCTTATCTAACAAGCACAATAAAACGCACTCCCCATGACGACAGACGGCCACTTCAGAGGACAATTTACAAATGGGAACGAGGGCACGTGCCGTGATTAGGCAAGGGGCTCGATTGAAAGGACTGATCTAAGCGTGCCTTACGCTCAGCTATTTTAGCCCTGGCCACTCTGCCTATGTCCTTCTTCTGACCTTTGGAGCCGCATGGCGTGGAAAACTATTAAAACGCTAAACTGGGTTTCTGTTCTTAGGGTCTCAGGAGAGAAGGAGAGGGTGTGAAGAGGTGCAAAAAGCCCGGAAAGAGTCCTTTTGGCTGTTAACACTAGGTCAGTCTATATATGTGCTACTCGGGGTCAAATGGAAGACTTCAGGTTGAATGAACAAGGTCAACGCTGCGTTTGAGGTTTAGTATAGGGTATTTATTTATTTTTCATTTTATGGATGAGTTTACCATTTTTGGAAATCAAGGTTGAGCTATTTTTTATTTGATTAGTGGTTTTCATCTGGTACGTTATGACCCGGTTGCAAGACAAAACATGCAAATTAGAATGCATAGAAAAAATAAGCTTATCAGGCTTAGTAGAAGCTATGCGATACATGCATCTTGCATGACATGCCCTTATAATCCATCCATCAGCAATACCACTTATCTGTATTGAGGTCACAGGGAGAGCTGGAGCCTTCCCAGATTTCTCTGGCCGAGGTAGGGAAGCCCTGGTCAGGCAGCCAGTGCCCTTATAATTGCAAAACATAATATTAATGAATGTTTTATTTGCTCTTGTACGTTAACCAAATTACTTGAGAAGCACAGTTTTAAGTGATATCTTATTGAATTGTGTGCTGTTCCAAGAGTTCCAGTCTTTATACTTTCTTCCAAACGGAGGTCCGGACAATGTTTTTTTTTTAAATAACAAAAAATAAATATTTAATCAATTTAGCCCACTTGGATATATATATATAAAAGATATGATCTTTTATCAGGCCATTTATTTTATATTTTGATATACATAGTATGTATGTATTGTAGGCTCTGTGGCTTTAGGGGGAATGCCCTCTTAATAGAAGTCTGATCATTAATATTTGTAAATAAAAAAGCTACAAACAACAAATTTAATGTAATAATTAAATTGCTCTCATAATAAACAGAAAACATTACTTACTAAATTAGCCTTTCCATGCCTTTCATACCAGAACCACTTCTATCTTTAAATTCCCAATTAGAACAAAATGTGAGTCTTTTTACTGTTTTCTACATAAAATCATCCTACAGAATATTCTGTGAAAATATAACAACAATATCTTCAATATTGACTGAATAATGCCATTTCAAAGATTAAAATTTTAGTTAATGCTTGAAATTAATCTTTGATGCTTGTTATTTAGTAAGTAATTCGTTTATGAGACTTTAGCCTGGGTTTTCAAAGGGACACAAATGTTTACATGCTGATCAATAATGCTAATGATTAAATGTAGGCTAGATAAAAACGTTCATAAAATCTGGTTGAAAGGTTGGATACATATAGCAAACAGTAAACAGACAGAAACAAATACTTTAATATTGCTGCATTTTGTTTACTGTTGTGTCTCCATTTATCTGCTCTGCGTGTCTGCACTAGTGTTGTTAAAATAAGCACGTGTCTGCTGCTCGTCTTTGGCGGGAGAAAAGCAGCGCACGCGGAGCGGAAAGGGTTCAAATGAAGCGCGTTTATAGCTAAAAGATATCACAGGATATAGCGACAAAAGATCAATTACATAAATGTACCTGAGAGTACGCGTGATGTGATTCTCCGTTGCTCAATTTAAACAACTGAAAGAGTCCAAATTTTAAATGTCTCGCGGTCCGGATGAAACGAAGCAAAGGTCCGGATCCGGCCCGCGGTCCGCCAGTTGACGATGCCTGCTATAGATGGTTTCAGCAGCAACTACATAGACAAAAGTTATGTGGCCCAAACTTAACTTTTTGGCAGACCTCAGAAAGAATCAATAGACTGAATAGAAGAAAGAATCAATAACGGTTGAGTAGTTTTAAATTAATTTAATACAATTAATATACCATAAAATATTAATATAAATTAATATCAATATAAATATAAAATAAATTGTTATATTATAACTAGGTCTGTCAACGTTAACGCGTTAACACATGCGGTTTAACGCGTTAAAATATTTAACGCAATTAATGCAGCATCCGTTTATTGTGTCATCCTTTGTTTAGAGTTACAATATCTAATCACGCTTTTATTCATGTAAAGGCCTTTAAACCATTTAAGCGCGATTTGAAACTGGCTTTGACCCGTTCAGTGAAGATAGACCGCTTGTGGGATCATGCGGTGCAACCCAACGTGACAGCGGTCCTGTCTGGTGTATACAGTCACGGGCTTAAGGCTGCGTAAGTGAATCTCTGTCAGACAGCACACCAGTAGGCTATTAAGTTCTCTTTCGTGCTGGAATGAACAAAAACACACAAGATTATGCAAGAAAGCCCATTTTGTCTAGCATTTTCGTAAACACAGATTTCAACGTGTTAAATAAAATCCTAAATGAATGCAAAGAGTTGTGAAAATGGGAGAGGCGTCAGGTCTGCGTAGAGCGGCAGCTCTTAAAGGGGCCGCATTCTTAAATCTGCTGTTGCGACTCCTGGCACTAATGTTAATCAAAGAACAAAAGAAAACAGGAATTCAATGCGTTTTTTTAGCTTTAATTCTGTATTTATTGAACGGCTATAATTAATGTTAAAATAAAGAAAAAATATTCAATTTAATGGAGACATGAGTTGCAGTACTAATATCAGAATGTTGGCTTTCATTAATGAAATGATGCTGTATAAGAAACCTGTTGTTTCTACATTCATTTGGAGATTAAGGGTGAAACTATTAGAATGTAAAAGTATATTTAAAAACATTAATGTTATGCGCGATTAATCGTGATTAATCATATCATTTTTTTAATCGATTGACAGCACTAATTGTAACCAACCAGAAGTTAACTTTGGAACTTTGGTTTTTAAACTGTTTTTTAGTAAATCAATGTTTTGAAACGTCATTTCTTTTAATATTGTTTAGATTTGGTTCTTTTTTGGGACGTTTTCCTGCTGTCAAACAAGCACTAAATCAGTGTACAATGATTTTTTTGTATGATGATATGAGAGTGATCTGATCTATGACAGATTTTTCAGCCTGAGGACGAATGATTTGAGACGTTTAATACGAAGCTAACCGCAGTGTTCGCCCCTGTTCATTGGCAAAACAAACAGCTTGCCGCAGCTGAACATATTAACGCACATAATGTATTAACATACATACAGCTAAACTCCAAGTGCCCATTTGCCAAATAACATATATAAATATAGAGTAAGTTTAACACTGGCTTTGAATGTTCTATTTAGCCCGTGACTGGCTTAGCTCCCTTCGCTATCGAATGTTAACGTTATCCTCCTATATATATGCTACATGTACGTCAATTCAGACTGTTGATAAATATTACTTACATTGGCAGCTTTGTCTCGTTCAATTGGTCTCGATCCCTCTTGAGGAACCACTTTGAAGCTAATCCTGCTTGTACTGTCCCAGATTGATAAAGTACTCCGGCTTGAAGTGATTTATGCAAACAAGCAGGTTTTTGCTTATGGTTTCTGATGGATTTCCACTAAAAATAAAATAAATCCACTCCTGTCTCTTCCGAGGTTAGGACTCTGTGCAGCGACTACATTGCATGTTGTCCACGGACTTTAGCCATGGCGTCAGGTACACCGCTGTCGCTTGTGAAAACAACAATGGCGGCAGCGCCGTGGGTGGAATTGTGTAGATTAAGGGGCGGTAATATTATAATAAGAGCCTGCGTCTACATCACATCAGGAGCGAAATCTGAACGGCTCGATTTCTCACATGCTTGCAGAGAAAGGCTTACCAAAACAAAGTTTCTGGGATCTTGGTTTTCACGTTTTCTGGGTTGCTAGATGCACCGGGGACCCGATTATAGCACGTAAACACAGAAAAAATTTGACTTTCATACAATGGGTCCTTTAAGGGTTAATTCACCCAAAAATGAAAATTCTGTCATCATTTAATCACCTTCTTTTCATTTAAAACCCGTATGACTTTTTTCTGCAGAACACACAAAAAAAAGATATTTTAAAGAATGTTGGTTACCGAACAATGGCGGTACCTGTTGACTTGCATTGTTTTTTTGTCTAAACAATAGGAGTGGTACCACCATTGTTCAATTACCAACAATCTCCAATGTCTTCTGTGTTTTGCAGAAGAAGAAAAAATTTGTACATATTTAAAACAAGAGGGTTAGTAAATGATGACAGAATTTTCATTTTCGGGTGAACTATCCCTTTTAAGATGATTTGTTTGTGTTCTAGTTAAAGATGATTTGTTAGTGTCCCCCTAGTTAAAGATGATTTGTTAGTGTTCTCATAGTGACAAATGATGATGTGTCAAATGACTTGTGTGATGAAGTTCTTGCCATAGTTTGAGTCTCTTTTCTGGCTCTTAACCAACATTCGCCATGTGAAAAAAAACAAAGCACTAAACCCAGAGCCTGAGCATGGAAAAGCACATCTACATAGACAAAAAATACCATTCACTTATATAAGTGTATCCGAACCAACTTCTTCAGGTTTATACTGAAGGACATTGGCAAGCACTTCCTCCTATTGTTCGCTCCAAATACACCATGTCTGTGCCAACAAATAACAAGGATTTTCTCAAAACACAGCAATGCAAAAAATCTTAAGTCCTGCCAAGTAATACCATTTACACTCTCATAGCCAGAGAGAGAGTCACTGTCTGGTTTGTTTGAGAGAAACTGAATCCACCTCTGCTACACCAGATGCTGCCTGGTTAATTGTTGAGTTGCTGTGGAGATTCAGAACAGGAGGGGAGAGGGGTGAGAGACAAGCGAGAGCGAGAAAGATATAGAGTGAGAAAATGAGAGATGTTCCTGCCAGAATGCTCCGGTCTCTCTCTCTTTCTCTCTATGGTGGGTGCCAGCGCGTTTGTCAGTGGTTCGGGAAGCGGCTGTACTCCTCCCTATTGGCCGTAGCCCCAACACCTGTGCCTGCTCAACTTAGCTTCCAGCTCATTGCAGGCAGCCATATTTCAAGCCCCCTCCACCCACCTGACCCCTGCCAACCCTACATATCTCCTCCCTTCCTGTGTTCATAATGAGGTGAGAACTGATTTTTTTTTGTCTTTTTTACTCCACATGCTGCTCTTCTGGATTTTGGACAAACCTGAAACCTTCAAGAACCACGAGCTGACGCTGCGCTAAGTGTGCCTCTGTTGTCTTTTGGCTACAGTTGAATTTGGAATGCCTTATACACAATGATGCTATTTTAGACTCGTTTCGGATTTTCAGAGATCTGTTTATATCGCTTTAGACCGTTTTCTCCCTCTCATGTCATTTCAAACGTGTATCTACTGTTTCTGTGAAAAAACAAGGATATGCCGACCATTCTTTTTCATGTAATGAAACTGAATGAAGACTGAGGGTGTCAAGCTCAATGATAAATAATACATACATACATACAATGTGTGTTTATCAAACCCAATATTCACCTTCCTGAATCTGGTTTTCCTTCCGGGCCGATTGTGAATCCAGGGGCAGTCGTCCCACAGACTCAGCGTCAAGCTCATTTACCCACTCGCGTAAACGGAGAGACGTTAGAGGTGATTCCTTTCTGCTCTCATTCATTATTTAGCTCAATTTGAATGCGAAATTGCTAAATTATTCACGTCGTTACACGGGCGTGCCCATCGCGGGCGATCCGTGAATGTTATTGCCTTTGATAAACTGTCAAAACAAAGGAGTATCACGCGGCATAAATAATAGCGCTAACGGTAGCGCTGTGGCTAGGAGCGCTTGTTGTTTTCTGATGGTGAGGGGCACCCTCGTTTCCCAGTTGTGTCTCTTTTGGGCGTCTCTGAGCGTTCAGGGGGACTGAAGCCATGCTAATTTCTGTAATATATGTTAATTATCCGCATTAATGATGCAGGTTTGTTAGACACGCTCTTCCTGCGCTGCCCTAAAGGAAGTCTACAAAGCCTGCATTCACCCCCAGCACGAAGCAATTGTGTGCTGAAATGTCGAATTTATTTCCATTAGGACGCCCCGTCCGTCTCATTTGTGAGGATGCATGGATGCGTGGAGAAATTATCACTAGCCTTGGTTTCCATCCAAAGTGGCGAATTTAGCTTATGCGCAAAATTGGAATATCGCATAAAACATTTTCGAATAAGCACCGTTTCCATCCAACTAGTCAACCGTCACTTCCTAATAAACTGCTACTAAATATCAATAAGAAAAGTAAGAGAAGCCACTGAATATAATAATTTTCATATATAATTGCGCAAGCCGACGATTACGAAACACAATAAATGCGCTGCTTTTGTGGATGCCTGCTGTTTGGGAAGCACAGTCGTGACAGTTCTAAGAGGCAATTACAGAATACTTTGACGACTTTGCTCAGGCATTTAAGAATGACCGTAACAACATTTCTCATGCTGTGAAACAAGATCAGTACTCTGTTTAGTCAGGTTACGCCGTCTCATAGTGCAGTTACGTGACTTTTTGGAGGAATTTATTCGGCAAATGCGTTTCCATCTCCCATTATTCGCACTAACCCTTTGTCGCAAAAAAGAAAAACCACCTCAAGCGAGCGTAAAAACTTTTTGCGAATTAAGGGTTTTTAATTCGAAATGTGGCATTTCCATCACTAGCGAATAAAACCAGAGTGATGGAAACCCGCTTATTGTCTTTCCTGTTGGTGTCGGTTTGCTTTTAGGCCTGCTTAATGAAGTCGTGCATATTTTATTATTTCTATTAATTACTGTTCATTGTATTTAGCTGGACTGGAGCTGCAATAATCATAAACCGGATTTTACACTATAGGGTTAATTGCAAACCTAATTACAGCTTCTCTTGGCAAACCACACGGCTCTGTTAGACAGAGAGACACTGTTTACGTTGATCTACAAGTCAGTTATTTCTTTTTTTTTAGCTTCTGATTGTTTGCTGGCTCCAAATTAGAGCTTTTGCCCGGAAGCACCTCTTGCAAAAGTCACGGCATCTCGCACATCCCTATAATTTCGGCATTATAGCCTGGGAGCGATGTCAACTGTGAAGATGTCACAAACGCACTTTGAACGTTACAGAAGCACCCACTCGCTTTACTTAAAATGGCCTCTGTTAACCTTTGGCTGGAGTTTTAACCCCGGCTTTTTAAACCTGCCGGAGCAGAAATAGATCACCGAGACGAAATTATTTCTCACTTTGTCCTTGACCCTCAGAGCCGAGCTGGGAATGTTTGCGGATGTTACAGTTTTTCTCAATCGCTTTGGCTCATTTCTCGAATGAGACTTTTTTTCTCAAAACAATAAGTTTGGGTCTCTGAACAGTTAGTTTCTTGTTCACATCAGACTTGAGTTTCTTATTGATTTGAGCAAAATGCAAATGCTTCGGCACGTGTGTGCAAACAGTAAGTACAATTGTCTGCAGTTCGAACAACAACTAATTGCATATGGCTTGTTGATCAAAACTGATGAGTCGATTCTCACTTAAATTGTCAAACTCTTCACAACTTCTCAATCATTTTTCATCGTGTAAGCCGTCACATTCAAAACGATCGATTCAATTATGAAAAATGGGTATACACGCATGTACGGTATATTCCATAAATATCTGACATTGACATAGTTTGTAATGTCTGCTAAATTGGCAAATGACCTCTAATTGCAATACAATTTGAAACAATCAACCATTCAGCCATTTAACCAATCAAGTTTGGGAGCATATATATGTAGACTGTCCACAGCACAATCACTACCATTTTTTGAGAATGGAGGACTTCCACAACCCTGAACTGCAGCAACATGCTCGTGGAAGAGCAATTGGAAGATGTGTAAGAATACGTGGTGGTGGTGTTAGAGGAAGACATACTGTAATAGAGGAAGAGGTGGAAATAGAAGAGTCAGAGTCTCTGATGAAATCAGAGCCACATTTGTGGATCATGTCATAAATCTTGGTTTTACAATGGAAGAGGCTGGTCGAAGAGTACAGCCTAATGTAAACAAGTCCACGGTGTCATCAATTGTGGAAACCTTTCGTAGGGAAAACAGGTAAATATGTATTACTGTAATTTTACAGTATGTAAAGCATTTTTATAAACAACAATATTGTAAAGGTAAATGCAAGTCTATTTGTACATTCTATAGAACCGCACAACAACCTCGCGCTGGTGGCAGAACAGCAGTATTTAACCATCAGCAAGAACAAGAAATTTGCAACATGGTCATAGCCAACAATTCCATCAGGCTAAGAGAGATCCAAGGTGCAGTCATAAATGACAATAATGTCTTCGCAAATATAAATTCTGTCAGCATTTCCACCATAGAAAGAGTTTTGAAAAGACATCATATGACTATGAAACAACTCTACAAGGGGCCATTTGAGAGGAATAGTGAAAGTGTGAAGGAGCTGCGGTACCAGTATGTCCAGGTAAACTATTGGTGTGCACTTAGTGAGTTTTACTGTACTTCTAAGATGCCTGTATTACTTGAAGTTTTAGAAACCCATATCATGAGAAAACATTTACTGAACTCTAGAATAAAAATTACTGTAACTTTATTTTGTTTCTGTTTCTTCGTAGAGAATCATGGAGTTAGAAGGACATGAAACAACCCACATTCTTGTTTTTGTGGACGAGGCCGGGCCGGGCCGGGTTCAATCTGTCCAAAGGCCGGAGACGTGGTCACAATAATATTGGACACTAGCCACAACTGACACACCAGGCCAACGTGGGGCCAATATTACAATGTGTGCTGCCATTTCAGTGAATGGTGTGAGCACACATATTCCACACATTGGGCCCTATAATACACAACTTCTCCTGGCCTTCCTAGACACACTTTACAGAGACCTGATTCCAGAACAAGAAAGAGGTTTAGTTAGACCACATTTGCCTAATTATGTTGTTGTCGTCTGGGATAATGTCAGCTTCCACCGAACCAACATTGTTAGGACCTGGTTTGCTGCACATGAAAGGATAACAGTGGAGTTCCTTCCACCATTCTCTCCATTCCTAAATCCAATAGAAGAGTTGGTTTCAGCATGGAGGTGGAAAGTATATGATCATAGACCGCAAGATCAGATGTCTCTGTTGGATGCCATGAATCCTGCTTTTGATGACATCACAGCTGATCATTGCAGGGGATGGGTGCGGCATTCAAGGAGTGATTCAGATGTGATGTTGATGAAAATCTTTGGCCTGACCAACAAGAGCGACAGGATGTCCACCAAGAATAATTTATTTCGTGGATGTTATTTTGTAGCTATTTTGTATTTTTGTGTATTTGTGGTAACATAAGAAATATGAAATGTACAGTAAGCAAGATTTCACTTTACATGTAATACAGTCAAACAAAAATAAACGTTCTGTATAAATACAAATGTTCATATAGCCTACTTTTTTCTATGTACTATTGACTCTTCTCAACAAATATCAGATTTTTTTCATAAAACCTTAATTTCGATGGTTGACTGTCATGGTGAAAAAACGACTAAACATTTTGACCGGTGTGGTTCACACGATGACAAAAATACTTTATATTTTGGTGGCCTTGGCCAAATTACTGACACGATAACTAGGTTTTGAAGCATGAATGAAATGTTTTGGGTGAGTAACTACCTACATTTTGCAGACATGCAATAAAGTTCTGAAGTTCCAGCAAACAGCTGTGAAAAATGTGCCAAAGCAATTGAGAAAAACTGTAAATGCGGCCTTAGGGTGCAAATAAATTCTTTATCAACTCATAAAGGATGTTTGTTGTGCGCGTGAACCTCCGGGTCACAGGCCGGTTTATTAATAGCGCTCCGTGCTCCATCACAGCTCCAAAGTACCGCCAAATGAACTCGACGTGTGCATATGTAATGCTACTAGTCATTTGAGACGTAGGAAATAATCAACACTGCATAATTTCGATAGATGGGGATTGTTTGCCTTTCATTGGGATGGCACAACAGTCGGCTCCCAGTCGTATCTGCCTCTCCTTGCTAACGGGGAACGTTGGTACAGACACACACTCTCACACGCTGTTTTTTTCCCATGCAAAATGTTGCAGATGACCACAGGGGAGCAACATTGCAGGCCCGGTTTGGGTTTGTTCCAGTGCCCTTGACTGCAGAACCACACAGCCTCTGGTGATCTGTGTAAACCGTGTGTTTGTCTTTCCTGCAGTTTGAGTATATTATTTTGGCATATTATGTGCGTGTCCTGTAGGTGTGCTGTCTGTACAATGCCCCGCATGTCTCTCTAAATTATATCAAAGTTTGAAAGAAAGTGTGTGTGCATTATACTGTTGCCTATGTGTTACCAAATAAATATATTAAAAACATATTGGCTGGATGTCATTGTACAGCTCAATTTGTCAATGAAGCTTTCCTGTATCTCAGTGGTTAGAGCATGGCGCTAACAACACCAAGGTCATGAGTTCGATCCCAGGGATTGCACATGATTAGAAATTTTTTTTTTTTTGTATTTTTAATTTTTTATAGTATAATGCAATTTAAGTCGCTTTGGATAAAAGCGTCTGCTAAATGCGTAAATGTAAATGTAATGTAATGAAGTGTTGAAATCTATCATTTACTCCCCATTTAATGCACTTCAACCAAAAATGAAAATTCTGTCATCATTTACTTCTGCAGAAAACAAAAGGTGATATTTTGAAAATAAAAGCGTCTGCTAAATGTAAATGTAAATGTAAAGAACGTTGGTAGCTGAAGAACATTGGAACCCACTGACTGCCGTTGTATGGCGACGAAACTATTGAAAGGTTTTCATCAAATCAATGACAGAATAAAATCAATGACAGAATTTGTATCCCTTTAAAATGGTTTCAATCCATATGACTTCATATTTTGCAGAGAGCATAAACTTTTGATGGATGCCAAACATGGATGCCCATCACTTTCATTTGAAAATACTAGGCCTGTCAAACGATTAATCGCATCCGGGATGAAAGTTTGTGTTTACATATACTGTATATGGCGTATTCATTTTGTATTCATAAACACATACAGAGAGATGTACACATATTTATGAAATATTTACATGTATTATATTTACCAATAATTTGAATTACATATAAAAAAGAATTATATTAAATTAAATGTAAATATTAGGGCTGTCAAACGATTAATCACGATTAATCGCATCCAGAATAAAAGTTTTTGTTTACATAATACATGTCTGTGTACTGTGCATATTAATTTTGTATTCATTAACACAAAAACATAAACATACATGTATATATATTTAGGAAATATTTAGATATTTAGATTATATTTACCAATAATTGTAATTGTAAAAAATATCGTCTTCTTTTTCTTAAATATGCGTGTACGTGTATGTGTTTATTAATAAAAAATTAATATGCACACTACACAGACATATATTATGTAAACACAAACTTTTATTCTGGATGCGATTAATTGCGATTGATCGTTTGACAGCCCTAGTAAATATTTTATGTTTTATCAAATAAATGCATGTATGTGTATGTTTTTATGAATTCAAAATTAATATGCACAGTACACAGACATGTATTTTGTAAACGCAAATTTTTATTCCGGATTGATCGTTTGACAGCCCCAGAGAATACATTATATTACAAAAGTAAAATATGCAAATGTTGTTTCATACTGACTTGAAAATGTTTTTCTTCTAAATTTTACATGATGGTCTTCCATATTTCCTCTGTGGTTTTGCACTGGGCTGAAATAAAATCTGTGTTAAATCAGGTGGAGTCCATTGGATGTCTTGCCGTGTGTCTGTCACATGCAAATGCTGTTTCTGTTTGTACGGTGTATAGACAGACTATGTGAGACACTGTGTTGAAGTCTCCGAAGCTTTGAACAGCTCCTCTCTCCCGCTGAGACAGCCCCAGAGCAGACAACCAGGGAGTTTGTTTCTGGAGAGCGAGTTTGAAGGTGCGAGTCTTGTTGAAGGCTTGTTTGGACCATGATGCAGGCTGGACTTTGTCTGTGGATGTGTGTGTGTGTGTGTGTGGGTTTATGCTCAAGTGAGCGAGAGCTCACACCTTTGTAAGAGTCTGGATGTAGTAAGTGATTCTGACATCCCACCAGTGGTTTTGCAGGCAGTCCAGACGTCTGACAGTTTTCTCTCTGTGTGTGTATACTGGTTTTAAGTGGTCATGGCTTGTGACCAGTGCCTTTTCAGCCAGTTTCAGCAACACCAGATGTTTTTCTCTCACCTTGCCATGCCGTATAAATGTTGATGGCTCGGGTCATGGAGACACAAGCGTACACATACAAAAGGGCAAATCAATGTGAAACTTTTTGACCTGGTATTAAAACAATGCGATTCTGTCCAGCAAAATCATTCACCTCTGACATACAGAAAGCTGTATCAAAAGAATGGATTGTGTGTGGGGGGGCTGTATTAATAATAATATTTTGGGGGGAAATTTCTACCCAAAAGTGAGCAAAACTGGACCTGAGCAAAAACTTCATTTGGGGATGTCTATATTTGTTAACACTTTAGTAAAATATAGTAAATAAAAGTTGTTAAATGCAAAAAGTTTGATTTTAGGGTTAGGATTGGAGTATGGATTAGGATGTGGGTGAGATTATAGTTTTTAGCTGTGTATAAAAACGGTATATGTGAAAGTCTATGTAATGTCATTTGTGTATTTCTACATAAATGTATATACTTCATTGGTGATATGACAGCATGAATTGTTCTTTTGACATATTTAGACAGAACAGCGAGATTTGTGAATAACATCTTAAAATTTCACTCTGTTCCTTGCATAAAGCTGTTGTTCAGCGATAATAAAATGTATGAATGGACTACTTTATGGTGCTTTTATGCCCTTAAAATAATATAAAATTCTGTTGCTTTTGCATTTTGATTTTCGACTAATCCTAATCTCACATATTATATAGTGCAGCTCCAAACAGAGAAATGTCCGATCCTTACCACTAGGGGGCAAAGTTTCATAATTGGGCTTTTTAAACAAAGAGATCTCTGCTGAGACTACTGAATGAATCAAGAATATAGATGATCATTTATTTGTGTGTGTGTGTGTGTGTGTGTGTGTGTGTGTGTGTGTGTGTGTGTGTGTGTGTGTGTGTGTGTGTGTGCGTGCGCGTGCGCGTGTGCGTGTGTGGTGTGTGTGTGTGTGTGTGTGTCCGGTGTTTTTGCCACTAGCGCTGATCAGCATGATTGCTCTCCGCAGTGCCAGAGTCAGTCAGCACCATCTGCACTATTTCCTGTTCCTGCTCTTTCAGCCAAACGCCACGATCACACAAAAACAGCACATTAAATAAACACAAATCCCAAACTTACAAAACAGTGCTTAAAAAATCTTTTTTTTAAAAAGCGATGAGCTCAATCTTTGTGTTTGTATTTCATAAATGTACCACTCGCTCATACGCACATGTATGTATTTGCACATTTGACAGGGAGGACCTCCTGCATAGAACTTTCTCTCTATGTGTGTGTGGAGCCTCATTAAAAGCAACACTGAGCACATGCTTCAAAAGACTCCGTAATGAGCACTGATTGAATGGCAGATGAAAAGCAGGAGACATCCTCTCATTCATATACCATACATCATACATAACAAGTATCTGGACACTTCAGCATCATTTGATATATCAGCATATCAAAGCACGGGTCATGAAACAAGACTAGTGGATCGCAACCTATTTGACCACAACATTGAAAGCCACCCTCACCCCTCACAATTTCTACACACAAAATATTCTACAGCTTCGCATAACTAGCCTTTACTAGATAGATGTATATTTCATTTACATTTATTCATTTGTTAGATGCTTTTGACAGGGAGGGTACTTGTGTATATACAGTATATGTATATGATGTAAAAATAACCAATCGCTAAAAATATCCATCTGATTTTAAGTCATCATGGAAATCGCAAGCCCATTGAAGCCCCCTGTTGGATGTACACTGTGCTAGACATTAGTTAAAAAATATCCTTTAAAGGATCCCAAAAATGAAAATTCTGTCTTTACCCTGTTGTCATTTGACTTACTTTCTTCTGCAAAACACAAAAGAAGATATTTTGAAGACCGAATTTTCATTTGGGGTGAACTATCCCTTTAGCAGCCATTTCTGCAGTTACTTATAACCAACTTGTTTTTACCAACTGGTGCCAAATGAAACTTTTAGGGTGGATGTATGGAGACACATGCGAAGGTGTGAGTTTGAAATGAATTTACATGACCTGGTATGAATTATTTGTATTGTTACAGGGCAGTAGAATGCATATGGAATAGGGAGTGACAGAGGTTGCATGGGATCGGTTAGACTCAAACCTGGGTCCCTATGGGCCGACAGCTCATATCTGAAGCATGTGCATGGACAACTGTGCTAGTCTCGACCTGAGTTAAATGCACAAGACTAAAACGGGAAGAGGGTGCCAATGCAGTGAGCGCTGATACAAACAGGTTTATATAGTATTGATAATCTAAAATAAATAATCTAACATCTTGATAAAACAACATCCATACAAACGTATGTATGGCATAAATACTTCATGGGGTAACTTATACAGTATGTGCACTGTTAATAAAAGTACACAATATGATGTCTACGTTTGCATGAGCCTGTTCATTTCGACAATGTTCTCTGTATCGTTTGCACCTTTTTCGAGAGCTTGTGCATGTCCAGCAAGTCACATGATCGATAGACCACCGTGTCTTTAAATATTAATCCAGCATTACAGTGTGGTTGCTGCTCGCGAGCACCTGAACAGCTCACGTTTCATACGAGAGAATGAAAGAGCTTGGAAAATGGGGGATGAGCGAACGTCAGGATGGTTCCATCGAGTCTGAATGGAAGAAATGGAGTTAGACACGTGTGAGGTTGTTTCTTTTGACCTGTGCGTGTATAACCTCTGCTTCTGCCGGAAAGCTGAGACAGCATATTCAATGACAGCCACAATGCAGTTTGAAATGTTAAAGCGGCCCTAACACACGCGGTTTCTACCAATCTCATATTAATCTTGAGTACCTATAGAGTAGTATTGCATACTTCGTATCTTCGAAGAGTATTTAGTTTGATTACATTTATAAAAGATAGATACAGCTGTATTTTTTCCGAAAGCATACGGCATGTGCGGGGGGGAGGGGTAGGCTGAACTAAAGCACGTGCGCACACATTGCCAACAAAACACAGACATCAGTTTCACTCACCGCTTGCGGTTCATGTCCGGCATCTTTTAGCGCTGGGACGGCTCCATATATCAGTTTCAAACGATCTCCAAATCCAGCGTTATATCCACCGTTTATATAACATTCATCACCCAAATGCAGAGAACAAACAAACACCTGAACTTCGCAAACGTATGCTCTCTCTCTCTCTCTCTCTCTCCTGCACACAAGTGAAAGTGACGTCTGCGCATGCTCCTTCTCCTGCTCTCCTTGCTGCCGCGTGCTTTTCCGGGAGAATTGTCCAATAAGGGACTAAGAAAAATTGTTACGAAACAGTTTTATATGTTCATAAAAAACTTTCCAAAACCTGTACGATCGCTGGGGGAGTGTATCGAGCACAGAAATACTACGTAATACGCCCAACTCGTTTTTTGACAAGATGACCATGTTAAGCATGAGAAGACAGCACGTTTAACATTGTAAAGAAGTCAGAATGCATGACACACCGTTGCACCACCCCTTTAATTAAGACAGAGAATATTTCCGTCTCTTTGATTCTTGTTTTTTTCGCTAACAAAAAGTAGCAAAAACTATGGTTCGTTCTGTAATTTTGTGTATATTTGCACTTTCAAAGAATGTTTGTGTTTTGAATTATTTATAAATGCACAATTTTAATTCAATGTGTGCTTGTTTCTTGAAAAGCGTTTAAAGGAGTAGTTCACCTTTGAAACGAAAATTCTGTCATCATTTACTCACTCTCTTGTCATTTCAAACCTGTATGACTGTATGACCGCAGGACACAAAAGATATTTTGAAGAATGTTGTTAACAGCCCCCCATTCATTTGCATTGTTTACAATAGAAGTGAATTGGGGGCTGTACTGGTCTGTTACCAACATTTTTCAAAATATCTTCTTTTGTTTTCTGCAGAAGAAAGAAAGTAATACAGGTTCGAAATGACAAGAGGGCGTGCAAATTAGTGATGCTCGGGAAAAGGATTTTTTTAACCCGCGGGTCCCGCTTTATGAAATTATATGAACTGCCCCAGCCCGCCCCGCACCACTGTATCTATTTTTACAACCCGCCCCGCGTGCTTTGAAACAGCCATTAGATTACATCGCCCTGTAAACTGGCAACAACATACTCTTATGAACCATAGAAACTTGCACTTCACGTAGCAATACCCTATCAAATTGTACTACAAGTATTAAATAAATATGCAAAATGATTTAACAACGGAAATACATTATCAGATTCCCGTAGCAGTATAAAATAAACAGGTAGGATGATTTTATAGTGCAAAAAAATGACGTAACATTGATGTGCGCATGCCTGGTAGGATAATCCGATGGGTAGGATGAAATTTCAGGACACCGGTCCCAAACATTAGATTTAGCAGCTTGACCTTCTTTGCTTTTAATGATGTAAGTTCCCGACCTTAATTTCTCCCGCACCTCGTCTTCCATCTTCACTTTTATTTCTCCGTTTGTTTTTGTTGTTGTGTGGCTGGCGGCGGGAGCTGTTTGTTGCTTTCGTGACGTGTTTGGTTTGGGGACATCACGAAAGTTACGTTGCTAGCTACGTAGGTATTGTAACCTTATCGAAGAACCTAATAAAATATGAAAATATATATTCCCAAATATTTAATATAGGCTATAGGGAATTGCACACAACGTACATGTTTTTTTTATTTAGTTTTTAAGGACCCGCCCCGCAAATAAAGTGACAATTTCTTTACCCGCCCCAACCCGTTATGGGTTATGAGACGACCCGCGCATCACTAGTGTAAATGATGACAGAATTTTCATTTTGAAGGTGAACTCCTATAAATACAGACCTTAAAAATTCTAACCTGTGCGTTCTTAATAAAAGAAGAAAAAATACACAAATGCATCTCAGCACATTATTTATGTGTATTCAACCATTGGCCTGAATAGGAAAATAGTCCATTATGTGTTCTAGAAAGAGCCAGCTTTTTTCTCAGAAGCACACATTTCAAAGACAGTCATGCGTTAGACGCAGAATGCTTCCTGACCCAGTTTGGCGGGTAATACTAACATCCTTAATGTCTGTAATCACTGAAAATATCCCCGCGTGTCAGTATGCTTAAGACACAGGAACTCCGTCGGGAGGCCTTTCGGAGTGTTTAGAAGAGCTTTGGTTGATTTAAATGTTACTTTGATATGATTTATTTATGCAATGAGTTACTTAATCGTACAACTCGAATGAAACGTGTTAGGTTTAGCACAGCACGGAGTAAAATCCTTCCCAGGAGCCCCTGGTAATTCCATAAGATTTGTTTGACATCTTTTGATGGGCATACATTTCCTTGCACTTTAAAATCTCCACTACAGATCTTATTTTCCCATTCATGTTTATTTGTAACCGTTGAGTCGTTTTTCAAAGGAGAAAGTTGCAGCGGGAACCGCATCAAAATTTCAAGCTATGAAAAATTGAAGGGGAGATAACAAAATTGGTTTAGCCCTTGGCCGTTCTCTTTCAACGTCAACAGACCCTCCATTAAAATCTGTCTGAAATGTGTGAAAAGTGATGTTTGTTCGTTCAGCGCATGTGATGTGAAATCTTGGTGTTTTATTATTGTGTGTATCTCTGAAAACTTCGATTAGAAAAAAGCAGGCGATTTTCAGTACCCAGGGCCCTCTGAGGAGGAAAGCAAGTGGGAATGATGTTTAAAGTGTTAGTTCTCCCAAAAATGAAAATTCTGTCATCATTTACTCACCCTCTTGCCATTTCTAACCTGTATGACTTTTGTTTTTCTGCAGAACACAAAAAACGATATTTTGAAGAACGTTGGTAACCAAACAACAGCAGGACCCATTAACTTGCATTGGTTTTGTGTGTATACAATAGAAATGAATGGGTACCGCCGTCGTTCGGTTACCAACATTCTTCAAAATGTCTTCTTTTGTGTTCTGTAGAAGAAAGTAAGTCATACATGTTTAAAATGGTGGGTTAATGATGACAGAATTTTCTTTTTTGTGTGAACTATCCCATCAAATGCCCTGTGATAAGAGGGCCACAAGGTCCCTTTTTTCTTGAGACTTGAGGTCAGTGTGGCATTTAACACTGTTGATTTTCAAGTTGGCAGTTTTCATCTGACGATTGAAGTTGTTTGACATTTTTGTCTGGAAGTTTTCTCTTTCTCACCCTCAGACCGTCTCACATGGCTCTCAGAACACTCATCTGAGCCACTAATGATCTGCTCCCTGATCTCTCTCTCGTCCCTCCTCCTTCCAGCATCTCCTCCTCACCATTTATCGCACTCCATCACCTCAGTTTCAATTTTTTGTCTCTGTTTCTCATATCCGTCAGGATTTCATTTATTTTTTGAGTCAGATGATAGACTGTAGCCAGAAGCATCACGCCATTCAAATAGAATGATGTGCCCTTTCAGATTTGTGTTGCAGTTTAAATGCAGCTTTCAAAAGTTTTAAGTTTCACGATTATTGTATGCAAAATCTGATCAGGTCAAACCTTGAAATGAAACTTAAACTAGCCTCATGTAAGGAGAATTCATGTTTCTCATAAGAGGATGCTAATAAAAATGCATTGTAATCACTGTCCGTCTGTTTTAGTTTTGCTTGGTTAGAGCATGTAGGCTACAGATTACAAGAACTATACCGCTAGACTGTCACATAACATACATAATGTACAAATTGTACAGTACTTATACAGTATTCCCTAGGTCGTCATGACAAAACACTACGTAAGCGTATAATGGATGTCGCTCAAGTTATTGTCGTTTCTGTCAGGTGAAGAAAACTATCTAAAATAAAAAGATATTTTCTTAAATGAAAAATCCTTTGGACAATATTATGACAGTGTGATTGGTTTTACTCCGTTTGCCAGGTTAAGTTTGCTTTAATGCAGTGAACTTATTTAAACGGTATTCCTTATTATAGTAAATTGCTTTATTACCATCCGTTTTTTACTATTTAATTATTTACTATTCAAATTAATTGAATTCTTTATCTGACAAGTCTCTTACACTATTGACTGAAAAATAAAAATTAACTTTTGAAATTGAAAAATAGCTAAATCTGGGGAACCAGGAAGTTGGTATGTTTTAGCATATTTAATTTGTGACAAGCAATCAGACAAGTAACCAGCATGTAAATGAAAACCTTTAGGGCGGTGGACTTTAAAATATTAGCTATTGGATATGGGTTTCTGAGTTAAAGAAATATAGCCATGGAAACAAGAGACCATTTCAAAGACCACTTTCAGTTTTTCTGAATTTACTATTTATAGGTATGTGTTGAGGTAAAAGGATTATTTTTGTTTCATTCTGTGAACTACTAACAATATTTCTCCCAAATGTCTATTTTTTATGTTTCTATTTGCATCTATTTGCAGAAAATGAAGCCTGGAGAAACAGGTCAAAATAGCAAAAAAGATCGCTCTGTATTTTTTCAGACCTCAAATACTGCAAAGAAAACAAGTTCATATTTTAAGCAATAAAACAGTAATATACTGTATGTGCTAGGGCTGTGCATTTAATGCGTGATTATAATTATGTAAAATTAACACGATTAATATTTTTAGCGCATGTAAATTCCCTTATTCCCCAGAAGTATAACTTGGGTTAAGGTGTACCTTTAGAGTCTTCGTACGCACTAAGAGACAACGTTATCGGGAAACGCAGCCTTGGTCTTTCGTTATAGTAATTCGGCTTCTGAAAAAATGGCCGTTTTAGCTTCTGAACACCTGAAGCTACTTTCTGTATTGTCTTATATTCTGGCTTTAAATGATATTTTGTCCCCAAATGTGATGTGTAATTAATTTGCGATTAATTAGATTAATTAAATGCAACATCATGTAATTCATTGGATTAAAAATTGTAATTGCTTCACAGCCCTAGTATGTCCATTTAGGAAAAAAATCACTTGCATTTTTATCACAGTTTTCATGTCTTGTCGTGCTGTCAATCTTTCACATTGCTGTTGGATGACTTTACAGTATGTAACTCCTGAGGTTTGATTTTGTTGAAATTCAACAGACACCGGACTGGAATGACCACAATACATCAAGAAATGCTGATTAAATTAAAATTTGGTGTAGTCTCTTAATTATTTCACCGTCTGTATGTTTTGTGAGGACCCAGAGCACAGCTAGCTATAACATGTATTATGTAAATCAATATTTACTTATTATTAAAAGTGTCAATGTATCCGATTAATGTTCCTGTCAAAAACTTAATGAGCAGCATACTGTTGCTATGGTTACCCGATTTCAGTCTGTTTACAGCCAAATGAAAATATGCATTCCAGCATTTAAAAACCCTGTCGAAACAATTTGTACTCTTACATCACCCTTCAAAAGTTTCTAAAGGCCACAGGCCACAGAAGTGCCTACCAGGCCACAGAAGTGGACAGCTTTGATGCACAACAACAGGAGGGCAAGTGCATCAAGAGTTTTTAATTTGAGCAACAGACCCTTCACTGGTTCTAAACTGGCAGCTTGAGCAATACACGCCAAGTGCCACTTTCATCTGCAGTAGTGAAGATGCTGGCCTTTTTTGGTGCTCCTTTTGTGGATCTTGAAAGAAAACGCCACATCTGACACTGGCATGTAAGAAGCAGAGGGTAGAACCTAAGAACTGGAAAGTTAAATGTGAATTAAAGCTGAGGTTTTTGAAGTGTCCTGCGGTCTCATTTATAAAACTTTGCGTGGATTTCATCCTTACACTGTGGCCTAACCAAATGCAATGTGACGCCGCGACACGCGATAAAAGGTATCTTTTTCATATTAATCAGAGGTTTTGTCCTAACTAGCTGCTACAGCGCTGCGCAACGGCCGTTTCTATTTTAGAAACGGGTTCTCTTTCTGCGACGTCGCGGATGACAGCTCCGCCCACACAACGATCTCATTCGATGTAAGTTCTGCACCTCATGAATATTAATCGCCAAACCTGGATGAGGACAGGCTAGATACGTTTGATTACATACATTTAGATTCTGAAATTATAGCATAGCGTCCGGTGAGGCATCACTGAAGTCATGAGAACAGGGCGCATCTCTCTATGTGCACTCTTTGGCTGCAGCGCGAGAGGGTGCGTGGACAGAGAAAAACTGTGATTGGCTGTGTTTTGTGATTTATTGTCACGTCCCGCCCCTTTTTCGTGTTCGGTATGGACAAACAAATTGCTTATCGCAGGAATTTCATTGCATTGCATTTGGTTAGGATGCGGTGTTAAGCCCATTGCACATTGAGTCCGAAATTTACGTCCAAAATTTCTGCACGTTAAAAAATAAATACGACCTCACGTTATGTCAATCACATTTACACACTGCCTCCGATATTTTCATCCGTCATAAAAAAATTCGGATCGGGTTCGATTTTCTGCCTTTTTCGCATCCGTCAAGCATTTTGAGTGGCCTTTTTTAACAATTCAGAGACACCGTACAAACAAGAGCCAAATACGAAAAACGCATACGAAAATTTCGGACTGTATGTGCAAAGACCTTTAGAGTGTGTGCACGCACAAAAGGAAGATTTTTCTTGTTAAAAGTCAGCAAAGTTCATGTGAGACAAGTATGAACTTTCTATCTAATGAACCACACGGGGAACGAAATCTGACAGTAACATCATCAGCCATCAGATACCGTTTCCCCTGCTATGACTAGCAACGTAAAGCCTTCAAAGGATCCACATTCAATCAGGTCCCAAATATAAGGCCCAGTGGTCCAGTGGTTAGTGAATTGGCTTTAAAGGCAGCAGGTTGTTGGATTGAGGTTCAGCTTTCTTTTTTCTCATTCACTACAGGGGAACATTATCTGACAGCAACATTCTTGGTTGTTGAGGCATTAATACTTATAATCGTTCTTCTAACATTTAGCCTACTTTCTGTAGTCTGACTTGAGTTCAACTCGCCATTTGTGTCGCCAATTTCCCTTGTCTCCAGAATGTGTGTACGCATGGGTTAGAGTTTGCGTGCAGGTGTGCAAACGTTCCCGTCAAGTTGTTTTATAAATCCCATCTTTTGCGGAGGAAGTTATACGGTTATAAATGAGGCCCCAGCTCTTGTGATTTTTTTCTTAAAATATAAATGTAAAAAACAGAAGTGGTTTCAAATCATCTGAACAGCTGTGTTTATATGAAAACATTTACTTTACAGCTTATAAATGGTCCTTGGCGATTCTTCAAAAGAAATACAAATATACAGTTATGACAAGGGTGAAAGACATTCTTTTTATTGTTGTGTGAACTGTTCCTTTAAGATGTAGCTAAGTAAAAGGCTGTCACTTGTTCTGGCTGGAGTCTCTTGGTTCAGTGTCTTGCCCAGAGGGTAGTTCCTGCCGGTCAGTTGCAGACATGCTTGCTGCTGGAGCTCCATAGGGATGGGTACTCGGCTCCCTGTCATTTTTTGTTTATACTGAATCACGGAACTCGGTTATGAGATGACAAGTGTTTTATGACAACAATACCTACTGAAGCGTGAATCTCACTGTCTGTTGATATATAACTATGTAGCCATTTTTTTCATCGAACCAAGTCATTAAAAGCATCTGTTTTAGTTGTTCCCGTATGGGTTAAACAGGCCTACTGTATATAAGGGAATTAAAAAATAGTATTTTCAGTAAGACTATATTAAAAATGTCTGCCAGGAGTAAGTATGCATATATACAGCCACAGAAATGTTCATTTATTCAGCATATCTAGATGTATTGTGGCCATTCCAGTCCAGTGTCTGTTAAATTTCTACAAAATCAAACCACAGGATTGACATAAAATCATCCAACAGCAATGTGAAAACTGACAGCATGACAAGACAAGACATGAAAACTGATAAAAATCAAGGTTATCATATAAAAAAAGATTTAAACGTTTCATAAATAAAATGTCAAATATGACTGTTGTGTTGCTTAAAAGTGAATATGAGCTTGCTTTCTTTGCAGCATTTGAGGTCTGAAAAAAATCAGCATATTTTCTGTTATTTCGTCCTGTTTCTCCAGTTTTCATATTCTGCAAATATATGCAAATAGAAACAATATTTTATTTGAAATTTGGGATAAATATTGTTAGTAGTTCACAGAATGATACAAAAATGTAAGAAAACAGATTTTTTTAAATGGTTTCCTAATTTTTCATACTAAGATACAGTTTACTACACACCCTCACAAAAACCTTCTTTGAAAAAATGTCTTTTGAATGTGTTTCTTGTGATATTGTGTAGACACGCGCGTTACGCACACACATACATTCAGGTTACTGGTGTGCAATGATGATAAATGTTTATTTCGCATGTTCGCTGAAAACAGACTGATGTTTTGGATGTTGAAGAAAAACAAGGTCAGACCATTTTTCCCCTTGACATTTTTGGGATTGACAGTGAGAGCTCGAGGGCTGCCGGGTGGCATAACTTGTGTGACTGATGGATATAAAGAATGAAGGAAAAGCGTCATGAAATAGTCACCGGGAGTCTACCTGAAGGGAGAGAAATGAAATGGATACTGCAAATGAAGGAAACAGTCGGTACAGTTGTTACGAGGATGACAAATTGTTTCATAGTTTTCTTTTCCATCACTTGTGTCACATGTGTTGCCATGTTGTTTAGATGCTGTGTATTTTAGTATAGCGTATGATGAACTTATGACATGAATCTTTTCTGCGTTTTTCTTTAAATCATGCTGTAATTATTCGGGATAAATATTTCCCGATAATTTGCTAAAATCATTCTACCACATGGTTGTAAAGCTGTAACTTTGACTTCAATTATTTTTATCCCTTCATCTTTTTAAAATCCTAGGAGTGTGAGTGCAACAGACTGGCAGAAATCCGTATCGACTCTTCGCGGTATTGATATTCTCATTGTCTGAGATCAGTGTCCTCTATTCCTGCGCCATCATCACTAATAACTTTAAAACGAATGTCATTTCCATTAACACGGGGGTTCTCCTCTTTGTTTTTCTCATCATTCACAGAAGACATCACTAATCCGGCTCCGTGACAGATGGCTGGCCGTTCCGCAGCTACTCTTTCCCTCTTGATGTTTTTCCTTAAGGTCAGTTTCTTTTGGATGTTGACAGCTGTAAGATCGCTTTGTAACTGACATAAGAAGACGTATTACGCGTCTGTTAAGGTACAGTACATGCTGTCGATGAAGTTCTGATGGAATTTCCCAGTAATTTACCCTCTAAATGATTGATTAATGGTAGACGTTTTCTATTTGGGTTTAATTCCCTGGGTTGTAAAACTCATGAACTTGGCACTTCTTTCACCATGCGCTACCAGCTTAGTTATAAGAACATCATTTTACCTAACAACATGGAATCTGTGTTCCGAGTTAAATATATATCTTTAATGAAACCGAAAGTACACATTGTTCTGTGATCAATTTGTTGTGGATAGAAAAGCAGTTTGATACAGGAATGCGTCGGATGTAACTTGCCATTGAAGCCCAATTGCAAAACCTTCTTAGAAATGTGTGTGTTCAAAACGCTCAAGTCTACAGTTATTTTAAAATAATGTTTACTTGTCCGACAATCTAATCTAAAGTTTTCATCCAGCCCTTATAAATCACTATTGAATGGCAGGTATTGTTCATTACAGATCCGAAGAAAATCATCCAGTGTATCATTGATATGAATTATCAACACCTGGGTGGGTCACAAGCTTCTGAACATTGAAAGAAAAACACTATTGTTTTGTTTTTATCATCAATACATATACCATCAATATACAAATCAGCACAAGATTGAATTTTTGAAACGCGGCCCGTAGAAGGTGAGATTGAGGGAGTGTTTGGAATTCAATCCAATCTTCCTGTTAATATTTATGGTTGTTTTGGAAGACTGAGAGCACTGACAAAAACATACAAAAAGTAAAAGTTTTAGGGGAATACTGCGTAATTTTTCACCACACTGTACCATTGTATAACATTGTATTCTTGTATTTAAGTCTTTATAAACGGATGGATGGACGGACGGATGGATGGATGGATGAATGAATGGATAGATGGATTGATGGACAAACCCGTATGACTTTTTTTCTTCTGAAGAAACCAAAAGATAAATTAAGCATGTTGGTAACCGAACAACGATGGTACCCATTCACTTCTATTGTATAGACACGACTAATGCAAGTGAATGGGTAGGCAAGTGGTTCTCAAATTTTTTTGTTGTTAGGCCCCCTTTGTGTAGAGTGCATTGCTTTGCGGCCCCCCAAATAAAGACTTATAATCTTAAACTTAAAATTTTAATTAAACCAAGAAAATATTCAGTTAAACAATGCTAAAACATCAATTCTTTTGGTTTTTTGGCATTGTTTTTCTGATGTTTGATTGCCCAAAATTTATGATAAATATATTTCTAAAATGCCACAAAATCTGTGGCCCCCCTGGAACCATCTTGGGGCCCCCCAGGAGGCCACGGCCCCCAGTTTGAGAACCACTGGGGTAGGCTACCGCTGTTGTTTGGTTATCTTCTTTTGTGTTTTGAAGAAAGAAAGAAAGTCATATAGGTTTGAAATCACATGAGGGTGAGTAAATGATGACAGAATTTTCATTTTTGGGTGAACTATCCCTTTAATTCGATCTTTGCTATGTACTTCCTAACTTTGACCTAAATGCCTCAGTCAGATCATATAGGTTGCTAGTAAAAATAAAAAAATATTGGTCATTCTCTACTACCCCAGTATGGCAGCGATAGCATTAGCATCTGTACTGTGGCGGCATTAAATCTCGTCTGTTAGCTGAACCGCTGGTAAATGAAAATGCATTAAAGCACACCAGCTAGCATCTCTTTAGCATGAGGATTATGAGAGAAGCACAGCGGCTCGGTCACAGAGACACACATACTTACAGCATCTTAGTTTTAATCTCCCAGATTCATTTAATCCACTCAATAATCCACCGCACCATCCAGCCGCTACTGTTTTAGCATCACTAGTTGTAATCTGTTGATCCTTAAAGGCCAGCCTGTCGCAATGCCTATCTGTAGTAGGGGTTGTGTGCATGTGGCTTCCGATCTGGCCTGGGATCAGGAATGTGACTTTAAATACATTTTTGAGAGATTTTAGATTTAGGTTGTGTTTTAATGGCCATATCTATGTGTCACTGATTTGGACAGATGGATTGATGCCCTTTATAGATCCAAGGGCAGTGCGCAATATTCTATATTAATATACAGTTCCAGCAATTCTATGTTATATTCATTGCTTGAGTTATTGTGTATCAGGTCTTATTAACCCATCTGTCCTTGGTTGACAAAACTGCCAATCTTGCAAAATTTTTAGCGTCAATCTGTTGTATATTATAGATGTATTATATTATAATGGGGTGCAACACTACATAAATGCTGAAAATTTGGGATTAAGACTAATGTACATATCTCTGTACATATTTGGCAGACTCTACTATTCAAAGCAACTTATATAGAGATTTATATACAGTATACATTCAATGTATACATTTGATCAGTATGTGTCTTATCTGGGATTAAATTTATGATTTTTGCACTTCTGACTCAATGCTCTTTCAATGAGCTATACAGGAAAGACTCAAATTTAAACCTGAAAAACAAAGTTTTATATTCTTTAGATGTGTATAAAAGAAATAACATTAAGTTAAATCAAGAAATAGATTTAGACAAACATTTCTTGGTCACTAATCATATAAGCAATTTGGAAACGTGACCATGTTAACATCTTTGTACAAAAGCACAGACTGTTCTGCTTCCATTGAGTTACACAAGATGCTCTTTGGATCATTCTCAAATAATTCTAGGCTGAAATGGATCATAGGGTTTGGCAAAAACTTGGAGTCAATGCCAGCTAGAGAGCATTCTGTCCAAGCAAAAAAAAATCCTGTATTTCTTTCATTTGAATTTCTCATTACAATTGTTATGCTACTAATGGAGTTTGTAATAAGGAGCAATGTGTTTTGTCTCTATTTAAGATGCGTTTAAAGAGACTGTTCACCTTTTACTCACCCTCAAGTTGTTCCGAACTTGTACAAAGTTTGTTTTGCTGAACACAAAGAAAGATCTTTGGAACAATGTTTGTAACCAAACAGTTCTGGGGCACTATTGACTACCATAGAGGGAAAAAACTGAGCCAGAACTGTTTGGTTGCAAACATTCTTCCAAATATCTTCTTTTGTCTTCAACAGAACAAAGAAATGAATACAGGTTTGGAACAACTTGAGGGTGAGGAATTGATGACAGCTTTTCACTAGTTGTCTCTGACTATTGGACCCCACTGTAGATATGCAAACAACTTTCCCTTCGAACGCCGCCTGAGGCAAACAATATTATATTTATACAAAGCACATTCACATAGATTGATGTCTGTACTTGTGCGGATGTGTGTTACAGAGAGAGAGGAACTTTAAACACATATTTAAGTCACCAGTAAGGACTCTGAGATACATAGGTAGGGATTTCCATGTGATTTATCACTACATAATGCATAGCTCCATAAAATCCATCTTCTTTTTTATTCTGTATTCATATTCTAATATTCAACATTTGAGTTTTAACGGTAACCCATTGCCATGCTCCATTTTTACTTGCTTGGGTATCTCACTCATTCAGTCAGTCATCAGCCCTCCCTCCTTGCTGTGAAATGATCATGTATGTAAGCTTATGTATGTGATTTCTAAGATGCTCATTTTCATTTTGCCTGTCAGCCATATTACGCACAGCCCTTCCCTTTGCATTTGTTTACGCATGTGTGTGCAAGAAAAAACGCAACTTTGCCGTAACCCGAAGGCGGGCGTGTGCTGCATGTCAACCCCCAGCGCCGTGTCCAGGGAACAAGCTCAACCTCACATATGTGACTGATAAGGACGTTGGAGAAATTCATTGCTTAGCATATCAGAAGTTGCCATTTAACTATGTGAAAACGGGTGAGATTGTACGTGTGACTGCAGATATTTTCTTGCTGCGTCTGAGAACATACACCGTTTAATTTTGTCACTTCTACGCTAAGATAACCCGTAATCAACATCAAAGGCCGGGTTTTTTCTCCTTATCTAAAGCTTACAGGCAACTAATTACTTACAGTATTGTGTTAAACACCCACATCAGCTATTGCGAGTTGCAGCTCAGAGTTGTACAGCAATATCACAATGTCACAAATGGAAATGTAGTTCATTATAATGCAGCATTGTGTTTAGCATGCACCGCCCTTGGAGGAAGTTGTACAGGACAAAGACGTTGCTCGGCATTATCTGTGTAGAAGAGAACATTTTGTGGTATAAAGTGGAATAAATGAAGGATGGAATGCATTCGTGTTCACCAGGTCTGCGTAAGCACGCTTTTTGGATAAATCTGTTATATCTGCTCTTCTTAAATTAAAAATCATTTCATTCCTTATCAACAGACTGCTCATGGCGGTAAAAGTAATAGTTTGCATTTCTTATTCTTGAATATTTATTCTGTAAAAATAATAGAATAGTGATTAATTGGGGTATCTGCATCAGATCCAGAATCCTTAAATTCCTCGTGATTCCCATTTCTACCATTAGCGCAACATTTCTACTGGGAGAGCGAATACAGACAGATGGAAATGGTGAATAATTGCTCTCAACGCAGCGGCAAAATGCGTTTTCCGTGTTTACCTCTCCGTGCGCGGCAGGTTAAACCTCCCTTAACAATACTCATTTTGAAGCTCCTACACTTAATGAGCAGAGTAAATTGTAAATCACTTAAGAGGAGTCATTCTTTCGGATAATTTAGTAAATGCGTCGCAGAGAACTTTGACTGTAATTTATTCATTCGTTTGATGTCGAGCGGTGGTCACGTCAATCTCCATAAATTTCACTCACCCACACGCCGACTCGACACTCGCGCGAAAACATAAAAACATGCGTATGCACCCGCGCGCCGAGGGCAGGCAGATACTCTCTGAAATGCAAATATTCAGATGGTTTGCGCGGCAGATGGCACAGATTAATGGACCTAGGCTCACAGTTCCGTTCCTGTCGCCTCCCAGAATGCTTATATATGAGGTGAGATCCACAAAAGCATCAACTGAATTGCTTACATGTGGGTTTGGAGATCAACATTGCGATAAAACCTGACATAAGCATTTTCAGATATTAAACACCACCTGCGGATTAGAACCTCACCCATACTATATGTCAAACATGCACTTAAAGCCTGCGTTTTGGGCCTGAACCTTAGAGACAGATTAATTACCTCTATCGATGTTCTTAAATGTAAACCTTTTTTAACAGATGATTATGTTTATTAAGTTTGATATACCTATTTGTATTTTTGTATATTGTAATGACTGTAAATATACTGGAGAAATTTGAGTTAAAGTGATGGTTCACCCAAAAATGAAAATTCTGTCATCATTTACTCACCCTCTTGTCATTTAAAACCTTTTTTTACTTTCTTTCTTCAGCAGAACACAAAAGAAGATATTTTGAAGAAAGTTGTTAACCCCCATTCACTTCTATTGTATGGCCACAAAACCAATGCAAGTGAATGGGGGCCAGTTAACGACATTCTTCAAAATATCTTCTATTGTGTTCTGCTGAAGAAAGTAAGTCATACAGGTTTGAAATTACAAGAGGTTGAGTAAATGATGACAAATTTTTCATGTTTGGGTGAACTATCACTTTAATGTTTATGTAGAGTAAAAATTTGTGCCACAGTTGTCCTAAACTAACAGTATTGGTGATAACCAAAGTAATTTCTATGTTTCTATAATGGTTAATTCACCAGTATGTGTAAACTCTTTAGTCACAGTTTTTCTAATGCTAAAATATAATTTTTGTTGTTTTTGTCTTTAGTTTACAAAAAAAGGCAGAAAAATAGTAAAGCACTTTATTGTTTTTTATTCATATGCCAAATTGCAGTTATTCACTTCCAGTCCTTAATAAAGTATAGTTGAATGTTACACTTGTTTATTTGCTGACTTCTGAGAGAAGTTGAACCGTCTCTAGATTTGTTTCAATTTGCTTATTTGCCTAATTAGTTATTTATATTTTTAGTTTTAAACAAGTTTTTGACAGATATTTGTGTTTACTCTTTATTGACAGGTGGTCTAATAAGTTTGTTATGCACCGTATATGCAGTTCCAGTCAAACGTGTAGACACACTTGACAGAAATGTTTCTTGTGATTTTAAAAATCTTTTCATCTGAAGATGTATATTTCAATTTTTGTCATTACAACATAGAATTGTGCCAACATATTAATGTATTAGAAAACTAATATTTTATGTAAATAATATTTTTGAAATGGATTACTTGGACCAAATAATGAACAAAAAGCAGCAAATTCTTATTGGTCCTTATTGGTCTGACGGAATTTCCATCTGTGCTGTTTAAAAAGCTTCCAAGGTTAAGATATCAACAAGCTGGATGACAAAATGCCAAGAGTACGATTTTGCAAATGGTGACAACTTTGAAGATGCTAAAATATAACATAGTTTTGACATACAGTAGATGCTTTTTTAGTCACAACAGAATTCCCATAGTAATGAGTAAGTGTTTGCAAACCTTTGACTGGTCGTGAATATGTATTTCAACTGAAGTGATTCTGCTTATTTAGTTTTTATTATTTGCTTTCTCTTTACATCCTGATAGCAACCAATAATTAAAATGGTCAATATATATATATATATATATGTGTGTGTGTGTGTATTTCCTCTAAAAAGGTGCCAAATCCTTGCATTTGATCTGAATTCAATGAATTAATTTCCTAGCTGTCTATCACCATATTAGCAAGTAATAATGCTTGTAATGAAGCTTACAAGACCACTTTAAGTTCTTACAATAACCATAAATATGTTTTTTTTACATATATTATTGTAATGTTATGTGTTTTTGTACTATCTACTAACCAGTGAGTCAGACATGGGATGATTGACATGAGAAGGCGTGGCTTTGAAGAGAGCTTTCAAAACTAGCTTGCGATTCCTAGCCTCTACGAAACTGCCTACCCTAACTTCTACCATGTTTAATGTGTATCCTCACATGTGTCTGTTCACCCAGGTAACTTTTACTGGCCCAATATACAGTATGCGTGTTGTTCGCTGAAAAACGTCCTGCAAGAACAGCAACATAAGCGTAATTGATCTTAGCCTACAGTTCTGTTCTAAAATGCAATCACCAAAGCCGAGCCCTGTATTCAGGGAACATTCGTAACTCAATTACCCCTGACTTCACGTAGTTGATGTAAAGTGCTAATCACAGATTACCCCCGAGAAAGGTTGGAGAACAATGAGTGAAATTTGGGTTCACGGTATACTGAAAGTTATTCTGGGATCATCCCCGTTTCTTCGCGTTATGTTGGTATAATGTTAGTTATCAGGACTTTATTAAGGGTGCTTGCAGAGAATTAGCTTTTGCTCCAACACAGGGTTAAAGATCTAAAGTAACACGCGCCTAAAGTATTACGATTTGATGCATAACTTCCCTCGCTGCTCGAGCTGGAGACATAAATGATACTTCAAATCATGCATCTTGCTGAGGTGAGGCGTTCTATTACTTTTCAAAGCAATCTGACTCACGATTTTTGCCGGGTGGATGATAAAACCTGCGGAGTAAAAAATTGCATTAGGCGTATATTGAAGTAGGGACCCTAGCCATTTCTACGGACCAGAATATCATAGTCTTGGGGGTGGGCTTTTTTTGACATTGACTATCTAGTAACACTGTAGCAATAACCTAGAACAGGGGGGTTGTCAGGTGAACCCCTTTGACCTACTTTATTTACGTGAAGAACCCCCTTAGATTTTAGGTTATTATTTCAATAATTTATTTTTTATAGTTGCATGTTTAACTTTTTTTATCAGTAGTGTTTACAAAGCTATTGTTATTATTACACATTTCAACAAATTAGTGCAATGCACAATGTAAATTAGTCAAATGACATGTGTAACATAAACACTATAATCAAAATTTACAAAAACATTCTCAGCAAATGTTCTGTATAAGTCAGTTTAGTTTTCCACACTAAAACATGAAAATGCATTTTCAGATGTATCCACTTTGGAGTGCGTTTTAAAAAAGCTCAAATTTCATCGACAAAAACGCGTCTCAGTGTGGACGGAAGGCCAAAACGGAGAGAAAAAGTGTCGGACTGGGCATTAGAACAACTCTATGCAACCCTAAAACAACGCCCTGGCAACCATCGCCAGCATCCCATCACCGTGGTGCCAAATTCTACACACATTTTCCTCTGTGTACACACAAGAAAGCACTTTTACGCGAAGGTATCGTCCTCCACAAAGCCTAATCGATTTAAATAAGATAATAGATTAGGTAATCCTTCACTAGAGGTTGTCTTGGATTTCCCCTGACACACACTATTAGATATATACACACGCTCCATGCAGTGATCCACACTTTCTCGAGAGCCCAGCGCTGATTTGAATTGATGGCTCGGCTAGCTCTGTAAAATTAGCCCCGTATCGCATTTAGGTGAGTAACATGTTTTCTCTCTGTGCAGAGACTAAGCCATGCCAGAGAATGGCCTAGTAGTTTTTTGGCATATCGTTGCGTAAAAATTGCCAAAACAAGCCGAAGACGACACGGATAATACAACAAGGTCAGAAAAGAGAAGCTTTCACAGCAGGTGATCAATCAGCAGCTAAAAACTCGCCGTGAAATACGCAGACTCCCGGCGACAGACTATTATCACAGTTCACGCTTTTGAATAAGCAAATTCAATATGTTAAGATTATTTAGCGGAAGCAGTGATCTTATGCTCGGTGTTATATTGTACATACCTCATACTGTTAGGCAAGTTTTTTCCCTCTTGAAAGAATGAATATACGTATTATTGAAAAGTTCTGTGTTTGACTGCAGGAGAGAAAACACCGTGCTTTTGTCTCTTAACACAATGGGTTTAGTTAGTCTTATTCTCTTCTTTTCTTATCAAATACACAATTTCTTTGAAGTTCTTGTGAGAGAGAACATGGGAATATTCCTCTCATTCTTGTCACTGTTGTTTTAGTGAATAATGACTTGAATTTAGGTAAATTTGAATCAGCCTGTTCTTCACACAAAGCTCGATAATGGCTTTAGAACAGTTAGAAAACGGTATACTAGTATTGCAGGCTGCTTTTGGTACTTTTACAGTTTTTCTTTATCCTGTTTATAGCAATTTGTGGAAATCAGAAATAGTTTAAGTCTTAAAGGGATAGTTCACGGTGTTCACCCAAACAAAAATCTGTCATCATTTACTCGCCCTCAGATTGTTTTTAACCTGTATAAATTTCTTTGTTCTGCTAAACTCAAGGGAAGATATTTGGAAGAATGTCAGTAGCCAAACAGATCTCATCCCCCATTGACCCATAGAATTTATTTAACCTACCATGGCAGTAAATGGGGGACGTTCTTCCAGATATCTTCCTTGTGTTCAGCAGAACAAAGACATTTATACAGGTTTAAAACAATCTGAGGTTGATTAAATATTGACAGAATTGTCATCCTCCCCCCCAAAAATCTGTTAAGAATTACTTACCCTCATGTCGTTCAAAACCTGTATGACTTTTTCTTCTGTGGAACACAAAAGAAGATATTTTGAGAAATGTCTCAGTGATTTTGTGTCCTTATAATGGAAGACAGTGCGGGCTAATATAGCTTGGTTACCAAAATCCTTCAAGAATCGTAGAATGGCATTGAGGGTGAGTAAATTCTGATCATTTTTTATTTTGGGGTAAATAATGCCTTTAGTTTGAAGGTCAAGTGTATGAAATTTAGTGACATGTAGTGGTGGTGTTTCGAATTGCGACCAACGGCTTAGTCCATCGCTCCCCCTCCCTTTCGAAGCACTACGGTGGCTGACACAGAACTAAAATGTTGTCAGGTTTTTGTCAGTAGGTTTTCTACTGTAGAAACAACATGGCGAATTCCCTCGGTGTATGTAGACAGAAATAGCTCATTCTAAGGTAATACAAACATAACGCTTCATTATGTAAGGTCTTTATACACCTCTGAAGACATAGTTATGTATATTATATTGCAATTCTGCCTATATATCCTCCAAAAATGACATATTGGACCTTTAATCGTTTTGTGGTTTGTATGTACGTTTTTGAGGTGTGTCCTTTATCCAGAAGGGTCAGAGTTGGTTTGAGTCCAGTTTAAAGTAGCACTCTCATTATGTGTATAGTCACATGACACTTACAATTGATTTAATTGGCTTTGAAACATGCTCATAACTTAGTGACCGTGGGCAATATGGAAGAATTCAAATACTTTTGTACTGCGTACTTCCGGGCGATCTTGCACCAGCCAACTAACTGCCACTGTGATGAATGTGGGAAGCTGACAAGCAGCTTTCTCCGGGTATTACAGACCTCCTTGGTTCTTTCAGGCAGATTTTCTTAAGGCTGTTGAAGCTACAGAAATGACACTTTTAAAAGTTCTCTGTGGCATCCAAAGAGTTCCAGAGGTACTAACTGCATTTAGATCAGGTCTTTGACTGGGTCAATGCAGGGTATTCGAGTTGAGTCATTCCATTGGCATTTTGGTCCACTGAAAGATGAACATTCTGAAAATCTGCCTTTTTCTTCTTTTACAGACACGGGCTCTCTCTTGCAGTATTATGCACCATCTTTCAATCCGTCTGGTTTAACAAGATTCCCAGACGCTGCTGATGAAAGCACCCCGAAGCATGATAGCATCACAACACTTCATCAGGTTATTCTGAGGTAAGCTATTTTCAACACGCTTAATGTATCTTTTTATCCAGTTTCTTCCGTAAAGCTCTGAGGTTCTCATGTGATCACTAAATCTTGCCAATTTCAATCGGATTGCTATGGTATATACCTATATTTTACAGTACTGGCCTTTTTGGGCCACATTACCAGGAACCAGACTGTTTTAACTTTTACTTTGTTTGAACAACAGCTCTGTGGATTCTCTCATGAGTTTCCTTGGTTTTTGGAGGCAACCGTCTTTAAGCTGTGTCTGAATGGGTCCCGCTGGGACATCCAAACATTTAGACATTGTTTTGTATTTAGTCCCAATTCACAGGTTTGTTTAGTTTACCTCAGTCTTTTCTGAAGTGCTTTAGACTTTATTTTCACAGCTGTCCTTCAGATTTTCAACCTTAATAACGACATCTTTTATACAGAAAATGTGGTTCTTTTTATAATTCACGAGTAAAATCCAATTGCATGGTAAGTGTGTCCTTGTTAGGGCACGGGGGGAGTTTGTCTGGGACCACTTTGTATACATCATTTCATTGTGGTTTTTAACGATTACATTTTTTTAAAATTCAATAATGAATTCAAAAGTAGTGATCTTTTATTTGAAAAGTACTGCTATGAACAAAAGTGCAATAAGATTTGGTTCGCAAACACTTAAAACAAATAATGTGCTTTTTTACAACAGTATGTCCTTTACATAGTAGCATTAACAATTTTAACTTAAAATATTTATTGTAAATCTCAACTTACAAATGAATGTAATCAAATGAAATATAAAACCAAAGCTATCTGCCACTGCCAGGGCATTAATGTTCTGTCTAGTTTGATATAGAAAAACAAGTTATAATGATTATTTATTTTAATGCTTATACAGTACATAAACACTCTTTCAACACAAAGTGTAGTGTACTGTATTTAAAGTGTATTTAATTTAACAACTAAATTATTGTATGCTACTTCTTTATCTTAACAATTCATGTAAGGAGAACACAATTCCTTTAATATGAGTGAGTGTTTTGGGCCCGTCCTTTGTTGTTTGATGAACATTATAAACAGAGATCTTTATTATGCTGCTGCCCCTTTAAGAGCGCTCTATACAGATATACGAATTTTAATATACTGTGACGCGTCCGTTTTGTTTCCCAGCTGACTACTTTTACATGGATACTTGCTAATATGGGAGTTCAGACATAATTTTGTGTTTATTCGTCTGTTTCAGAGTAAGAAGACGTGAAAGAGAACTCAGTTTAGTAGTTTGTGCTCTGACTCTCTAGGCGCGCATGTTGAAACATGTTTTCTGCATTAGCCTCACATTGCATACAACACACGCAACACAATTTGTTATCGTTGCTGTTTTGTACCTTAGCCGGGGAAATTTTTGTATTCTGCAGGCTATTGATTTCCTTCCGTTTTATCATCAATAGCATTTAATAAGCCTTTTACACCCGTGCATTTATTACGTCTTTGTGGGCAGAGGGCACTGATAGATAAGCGCATGGCTGAAGGAGGAGAGACGAAATTGAGTGGTTTGTTCTATCAAATCCGCCGTTTGGAAGAGATTTAAAACGAAACGTCCATGTAAGAGTTCGGTTCCTTTCTCCATTCAGTTCTGTGCGCGCTTCAGCAGTCTTAGGCCAACCCTAAATGCTCTCATGGGTTGAGACACGTAGTGATGCCCATCCAACTTTTTTGAAGGTGAACCATGTCATTTCTTGAGTTTTTGGTGGAGATGTGCTGCTCTGCTGAACATTTACATTACATTTTACATTTACATTTCTGCATTTAGCAGACAGTCTTATCCAATGTGACTTATTGTGTGTTTCATAGGATCAAACCCATGACTATTGCTAGCGCAATGCTCTATCAATTAAGCTACAGAAACCTACAGGACAAGCAATAAAATCACACTATTGCAGGTCAGTTTGTAATTTGACAGAATAAATAAAGTTTTTGGATAATGATTTTATATATTGATTGGGGGCGGCACACTAAACTGCTAGTCAGCAATAATTAGAATGCTTTTCAACATTTAAATAATTCACAGATTGACCAATCACCTATAAATCACGTATAGACAACCTATGAACAACCTTTATCTGCACTGTCAAAAAAGTCCCGTAAAAAAATGGAATTTTCTAGCAGCTGGGGCACCACCCTCACAGAAAAGACACACGAAATTCACATGTGCAAAAAGCACATGTGATCAGATGTGAAATGTGTGTTTTTGGAACATTTTGGTGTGAATTCCATGTGAATTCCCACGTGAAACCCATGGGATAACATGTAAAAACCCATGGGATAACATATGCGACATGTCTCCACATGTGATCACATGTTCTTCACTTCACCACATGTTGCACATGTCATCCCATGGGTTTTTACATGTTATCCCATGGGTTTCACGTGGGAGTTCACATGGAATTCACACCAAAATGTTCCAAAAACACACATTTCACATGTGATCACACGTGTTTTTTTGCACATGTTAAACACGTTGTATACATGTGATCACATGCGAAAAACATGTAAAAAACATGTGAAATTCATGTGTCTTTTCTGTAAGGGCAGAAATAAACCGTAAAATAACAGTAAAATTGTTTTTACCGTTTTACTTGTAAATTTGCTGTCTTTTTCTGTAATTTATGTTTTTTACCTTATTTAAAAAAAATACATGAACAATCTGTAAAGGTTCTTTGCATTATAAGGGAAAAACTGTAAAAAACAGAAACATTCTTTAAAGTTACGTTTACAGTTACAGTGTGTGTGTATGTACTGTACACGTCTGTCTTGTATTTTTTGTCTAACATGTATTTTTAATGCCTTTGTTGAGATGCTAATTCAATCATTGGCCAATTTGTTCTCTAAGATCTCTTAAAAATGACAAAAAAGCTATTAAAAATGAACAAAATTAATCCTTGGAGCATTTTAGCACTCAAAAACATTTCAATTTTTTGCTAATGAGACTTGTAGCACGTTGCCCATCCTTTCACGTCTTTCATGTTTATCAGAGAACAATTGTTAAAAGCAGTGTTTACATAAGGCCTAAAGTGAAACGAAGATTATAGTAACATTTGTAAAGCTAATTTAAGCAGAAACAGTGTTTCAGATGTGGATTAATTAGCTCTGATCTCAAACCGTTTCTCACCGGAGACCTCCTGCACAGTGGGAATCAAACACTTCATCTATCAGAATCATTCAGCACCCCGTGATTTCCTTCAGAACGCTGAATGCGGACATCAGAAGACTCGTCGCGGGCTTAAAATGAGCTAGTAATGCATTTGAAAGGCTCCCAGAGAGAGAGCGAATCAGGGGGACATCTTAAATTAGATCTCATAGAAAATGCAATAAAAATACAAAACCAATGAAAAATATATCCTGCTGGGTTGCCATAGTAACGCTCTGATTGTCAAGATGCAGGCAGACGAAAGCTTGTCAATGTTCTAATTCTCTAGACTTCAGTGTTTACAAAGTGACGTTGTTCGTCTACGTCCTTGTGTATTGTGGAGAAGTGTGAAAGTTACAGATAGGGAAAGTGCGCGGACGCGAGGGTAAGACGCATGTTTGAGTTCCCTGATGCGAAGTTTCCTAATGCGTCCCATGGGTGTCATTATACACACAAAGGCGAGACACTCTTTAAACACACTTCTCGTGCGCTCGGATACAGTCTTAATTAAGAGTCCATCAAATATGCTCCCCGCAGACACACACACACACACACATATTCTCACATAATTGCGTCTCACAATTTCACATGGAGTTCGCAAGATGTATTTTACATAATTACATTTATGTATTCATGTGTAATACAAAACGAATGCAAATTATGACACTTAGAGTCGCAGTTTATAACTTAGTTTTGCTTAAATGCTGTCATGAAATGGAAATTACAGCAGAGTTAACCTTCATGGTGTACCGGGTGAAATTAAGGAATGTTTTCTTGGTTTTTATCAATTTGAATTCTTGTTGGTTTTTAATTTGTATCACTCATGTGCATGTTTTTCCTCATTAAGAAAAGAGTTACTACTTTACAGAAAGGTTGTACATGTTAACCTTAGTCTTCCACATTTGAAGTGCCATCTGACATTTTTCTTCTGAATTAGTTATTTTTATCAGGCTCTGATGTTTACATTAAAAGTTGTTTCACTTTAATGGCAAAGAGGACTTATTCATTGCAATTAAAGCGAAATCACTAAACCTAATTATAGGAGCTTGATAAAATGCTAATAAAATCAAACGGCACATACAGTAGAGGCTTTTGCAACTGTACTCTTCATGTTAATTTGTTAATTTCAAACTTTACTAATACATTTACTAATACTAAAGCTGTAACTGTTAACATTAAAATGAAATATCTTCTTTGGTGTTCTGCAGAAGAAAGAGTCATACAGGTTTTAAATCACAAGAGGGCATGTAAATAATGACAGAATTCTCATTTTGAAGGTGAACTATTCCTTTAACTAATATTAACAAACATGAATGAATTGCTCATTGTTAGTTCATGTTAGCTAATGCATTTACTAACAAATACAGTATTTTACAGTAACTTAATCCGAAGTGTCAACAGAAAAGGTTTTGTTTCTTGTATATGTATAACTTAACATCCTTTTGGTTAAACTGCCCTCCATTTAGTGTATGCATCATGAGTGTCCACACTTTTTTCAGTTCAGTTTGTGACCAGATACTTAAATATCATGTAAATTTTAATAACACATACAATTTATTTTTAAATGGCTCAATCCTAAAGAGGACTCCACATATGAATCAACAAACCTGCTGAAACGAGTCAGAAATTTCTGGCAGCATTCACAGGGTGTATGTTTACTCGCAGTAATGTTTTAAGTGCTTTCTCTGTGAAATGAGAAGAACAGATGGATTTGGCAGGTCCTGTGCTACTACAAACAGGCTTGATGTCCCCAGTGACACAGACACAGACCCCCCTCCCCCCCCCCCACACACAGTTTTCATGTTAAGCATGGCTGAATCGTAATGCTTTCCCTCATTTATTTAGTTTTGATAATTGCAGTAGATAACAGAAACGTTGCTGAATGCAAATGGGAACCCAGCGGCAGATTTAAAAGCTCATCCCTGCATTTTCTGTTTTTTTTTGTCCCCTGTGCCAGAGCTCGTATTTAAACATATTTCAAGGGAGGCGGGAGCTAGATGTCACAATTTTTACTATTTATTCCAGTGCACACTTCTTAGGTGAGGTTTGTAAAGTGTTTCTCTGTATTTATAATCCTCTAGATAAGAGGTTTTCAAACTAGGGTACCTCCAGATGGTTGCAAGAGGTCCCCAGAAAATTTCAGAGAATAAAAGACAAAACAAAAGTCTACTGAATATTATAAATATATATATTCTTTTGCTACATGCATAGTTTCCAGAAATGTTTGTTTGTATATTTCTAGCAATTTTTTTCTCACTATAGTTCATTTTTTTCGCATTCAAAAAATGGGTTCATGCAACAATTGTAGCAAACTAAGTTCTGAAACAATATGTTGTCTTTATAATATCACATTAATAATTATCTTACAAAGTTGAAATTGATCTTTGTACAAAACATTGTATGTTAGAAAGGGGGTCCCTCTCAAAAGGTCCATCTTATTTGGGGGTCCTTGGCATCATAAAGTTTAAAAGCTTTGAATGCACTTGCTTTGAATTAAAAGAAAAAAATCTGTAATGTATTTTTTAACATGAATTATGTATGGATGCATACTTGCAAGGCTTGCCAACGGCTTCACCATTATTGCTCAGGAAAAAGCTACTGTTCATTTAACATGCGCTGACCCACTATATGGAGTTAATTGAACACTACGGTAAATAGCCTGTTAAGCTTTTCAGGGAAATTGTACTGGACTGTGACAACTTGCCCCAGTGAAAATCTGACAACATGACCTGATCAGGCATGTCTAAAAAATAGTCCTTGCCTTCATTATATAGTTGACCCTTTCCTCAATGTAGCCAGAGTTGTTTTATAATATTTTGTTCACGTAATAGCTTTAGCAAAAATAACATTTCTAAAATCCACTTGTTTTATCATTATTCAGAAGGATAAAATTCACAAATGTTATTCTGTTTTAGAAAGGTTTGTTTATTACGATTACATTTATTAGCATGCGGATTCATATGTTTACAAATAAAATTTTAGTTTAAAGCGTTCTGTGTCTTTTAGCTGTTCATAATTCAGGATAATGACTTCACATTAAAGTTGTAAATGTGATGATGCATAAAAACTCATTAATGCTGCTCTAATGAAGTATTAATTATAAACAGCAAATTGCTGTACACACTCATATGAGATTTCTGCCGTTGGCCAAGTTACAGTTTTAGTTGCATTGAACAAGCGTTATTTAAATCAAACTCCCATGAATTTTTTCCCTTATGCGTGATGACTGTCAGAGCAAGGTCAGGATCTGAATTTTCCCAGCCTATGTAAACGTCAGTTATAAAATCAGGTCCTGACACACTGTAGGCAGACTGACCCGTATCTCGCACTCCACCGTGTCAATCTGACAGTGCTCCTCTATGGTGCGTTAACAGCCCTGTTAAGTCTTCAGCTGTCAATCAAACGGCAAGTGATTGACAGCTAAGTGCTATTGTATATCTAATGCTGACTTTATACTGAATGCCATCTCCACGGCAGGAAGCGTTAACTTCTCGCACAACGTGTTATTAAAACACTCACGTATGCACGGGATAAGTGACTGTGCGGTGCTGACAGTTCATTGGCAGGATCACTTCCCAATCACATTTGAATACCAGGCTGTTAGCGGATGCCACAGTTTTTGCAAATAGGAAGCTCACGGGAGCTAAAGAGGCTTTAATAGACCCGTTTTGCGCCGACGTCACGCTTACGTCACGGCATTAGCTGGAGGCAGAGCCATTGAGAGAGGGAGTCGCATCAACTCCGTTGACTCCAATGGAACAGTTTTTCACAGCAATGGCGGTTCATAGAGGCTCTCAATAGTTCCCGGAAGTTACTAGTAACGCATGGAGCTGCCGATAAAACAGACCAACTGAGGTAAACTTTTAATCCATTTAAAGATGTAATTCATTTAATGAATTAAAAAAATGAAAGAAATAAAGCATTTAAAGAGAAAACATAACTTCTTGATACTATCTGAAGGCTCCATGAATCACGTGACACGCAAAAATTTTGAACTACCGTTGGTGCAACTCTCACTCTCAATGGCGCTGTCCGGCTCTTTAAATATGTCATCTGTTTGTTTTGCATGAATGAGCTGCACAGTGTAACGCATTAATACATGCGTGTGACAGCTGCTCTGAGAGTTTATTTCATAAGCATTTCACTGTTAGAGAAAAGATATCGTCAACCACACACTCTTTGCGACGACCGGTCAAAATAAAAGTCTGGTAAACTTGAACATCCAGATTAAAAACACTGTATTGTATTATAATATTTACTAAAATAAATTGTAGTATTCTAGCAGTAAATTGATAAACTATAAACACTAGAGTATATTTATATTTACTAAAGTAATATTTATTTTATCAAAAACACTATTGTATCTACAAAAGGAGGAATTTACTGCAGTTTACCATTGTAAATAATATAATAACAAATATTGCTATTTATATATAGTTATTATAGTAAAATAATGGAAAACACAGAAAAAAAGAACTTGGGAAAAACCAAAATTTATGGCCCTAATTTACCCAACTGTAACAATAATGTTCTTCGTCTGTTACCTACCCCTTAAATATTTTTAATGTGTATATTTTTTCTAACATAACAGACGTTTTATACTTGTGCTACAACTGTTTGGCCTGTGCTACAAAACTTTAAACCTCTGTAGCACCAGTGCTACATGCAAATGCAAATAAAGTTAACGTACAGCCCTGTAAGGAGTTTAAAATATCATCTTGTTGTGTTGTTTAGTGCCACAATCGACAGAATACAGTCTCCAATTTTCATATTTTAACGCATACCAAACAAAAACACTGACGACAGCTTTGGTTAAACACAATAAAAGGAGCGGACTGAACAGAAACGATCATCAAAAATGTTTGCGTTTGCGTTTCACTTCGTAAAACTTATTAAGATTAATAAACTACTGTCTTTTGTTGGTGTGGATTATGATTTGTGTCTAAAAATATCTGTATGTATGCCCAAATCAGAAACTGGGGAACAAGATTATTTTTAACGTAGCATTAACCTTTGAACGCATAGGGCATGCAAGTTAACTTTGTTAGTTATACAACTAGCAGGGAAATCAGAGTTCAAGGCACTGGTCGTAAATCTGCTTTTTGTCTGTAATTTGTCTATAAAACATACTATGCAGTTTGATCATCAAAGCGCGGGTAACCCACCTCCTAGCTGAATTAGAAGTTTAGATAGATTTTTCCACCGAGTCAGACCTGTCTGTTATTAGGTGCGTTTGACTTATTCGGTGCAGGCCGACCAGGCGTCAAAAGCATCAAATGATTTAACTCCTTTTGGCCACTAGGGGGCCCCCAAGCTAGTGGGGCCCTATGCATTTGCGTGGTGGTTAACACTGCTACTGCAGGTCGCCCAGGTTCCTTGCATTACAGTAAACTTTTTCAAAAACAATCGAGGTCCTAGAGAGTGACATGTTAAAATTTTATCAGATTTTTTCTAGTCATTGTCAGAAAGCAAGCAAACAAAACGTGCTACCTAGCCTTATTAATGCGGTCAGGGGGATCTTTCTGCCTCCACCTAAGCTCCGCCCACAAAAACACATCACCATGTTTACTAACAGTAAAGGCATCTATACGAACATTGATGTCTACACATTTCTGTTATTAGCAACCTACGTGCCAGTGTAATGCATTGTAGAGATGTTCTGAATGCATTGAAGAGGTGGCTTTGTAAAACACAATTTCTGTTTTATGAATTTAAAATTGCGAGTGAAGTAGTTTTTTGTATGGTTTTAATGCATATGTATTATGTTTATAAAAACAGTATACTGTATGTGTGTGTATTAAATATATAGACTGCGTGTATAAGACTGGTGTTATTTGCATTTGAATTAATAGGCCTAAGAGATGTTTGTCAAGTAAATTGTAAAAGTAAAAAGGGCTCATTTGTTCTGATGTGCCCTTGTTGTAAAGCTTATCTTCACGCTCTTTTATATCTTGTTTATTACACTGATATTTATCGTCTGGCAATGGATTGCTGCACGTAAGCGTCTGAGTTGGTGTGTGTGCGTTCTGCTTAGTCAGCTAGTTTTAAAGACCCATTTCAGTTTAACTCACCTAGAGAGCAGCTTCAAGGACAAAACTCCCTGATTTCCATCAGAATCTGTCACTGTGTACGTGTAAGCGCGCGTGGAGGGTTGTGTGCTGCTGAGTTATATGCGCGCACAGAGTGGCTTGACCCGCATTGTGTGTCTGTGTGTGTTTATAGTCCGTATTTAACCACCAGTGTGTATTTGATTCAGTTCCGGAGGGAGAAACGCGATAAATTCTTGTTTGAGTTAATCCAAATGTCAGAGGACTGAATTGTTTAAACAGCGGCGCTTGGAAAAACATGGGAGGGAGAAATGTTAATGCCGAAGAGCGTACGGGAAAGATTGGATTAATGGAGCCGGTGAGAGACGGAAAGGAGAAAGGGCATGCGCGTCTCCTCTGCACGCCCGCGTGCCAGCCCGCCGCATTAGCGCGGTTCTTCAGAGACTGACAGAATTTGCACATGATAACACACGCTGCCAAAAGCAAGTGCACGAGCCTGGAGACAGAAAGACGGAGCACGAGAAATTGAGAGTGAGAGATGCAGGGGAAAAGTTTTCCCAAAGTAGGCAGCTGTAGGGCTGCCAAAGGCCTGTGGAGAACTTCACAAGGTCTTAAAGGGACAGTTCACCCAAAAATCTCATCATTCACTTACCCTCAGCCGTTTTTTTCCCTCTGTAGACTACAGAAGGAGATGTTAGAGTAAATGGTGACCAGGGGCTGTCAAGCACTGAAAATGACAAAAAGCACTACATACTTTGACAGCATTCCACACAACTCATGAGCTTTATTCTGCCATTTCTTTTGAAAGAACATAATAGCTTTGCATCACGGACAGACCAAAATCTAAGTCGCTGTTCCTTGAAAAATAACCATGACACAGCGTATTTTATTAAACGCATTCACGATTCGCATTGGGTGTGTTTATGGAGGTCGGTAGCATCTAGTCACCATTTACTTTTACTACATGCACTCTAAAAAAATGTTGGGTAAAACAATTGGGTTATAAATGACCCTTTTATGGGTTGTTTCAACCCAAAACTATATATATATATATATATTGCCCCAAACTATTTACAAAATAATTATTTATATTTTTTTTACATTTTTAATATTTTATTTTTTACCCCACAACTGATCAATTTAGTAACTTAGATTTGATGAAAACATAAAAAAGAGCTGTTCATATCATTATAATATTCACAGCATTAACTTTCTGCTCATTTTAGAGAATTCTGTCACAAACTCATCCATGTCCAGTCCATGCGTTATTCCTCTGGGTGGAGGAAGGGTGGGCAAAGTTTCTGATGGGGTGGGCAAAGACCACCCTGCCCCCCCGCCCCCCCGTGGAGCCGGGTCTGATTTTATCATGATATTATCATGAATTTCTCCATGGCAGAAATAGGCGGCGTTGCCTTACAAATTGCTTAAAACTATTTGAACAAAAAAAAGATATTTTACGAGTACTCTTGGATGTACCACTTACAGCTGACTTTCTTTAATTCTATCTGACCGTTTTCAGCCTGGATTCCTTGAGGAGCTCTGGCTAGGCGAGGATAGGAGTGGCACCCCCAACTTCAAAGCCACCCAGATTTCACATGTGATGCAAGACCCTGCAATGCTTTTGCCTTGAGGGCATGGTCTCGCTGCGTAGCAGGTGTTTAGAAAGAACTCGCCAAAAATACCCCTTCAAACTATCATAGATATTATTATTCTAGAAAGAGCTGATTTAGACAGTTTAATATTGTGATGTGTTTGCGTCATTGTTACCGTGGTTCAACATTGAATGTGAGAGTGGACTTGCGCTGACATTGTCAATTTTATCTTAAAGACAGACTCGCGTACGGAAGTTAATCCTCGAGTCCTGCTTTCAGAGTTCACTCTTGTTTGCTGCTGAATGTAAAATGATTATATTTCTAAACTCTTTTAAGATGTTGAGTTTATAATATTATGGCCGCTATCCATCTTGAAATTACTGCCAGTTATAAAATATTTATGATGTACTGTATATATAATATTTATGATTTATGATATATATATTTATATATATATAATATTTATGATGAATTAATTCAAAAGTGAAACAAAAATGGTTTGAAGTTTGCAAATGACTAGTTGCTTTGTATACTATCCATCAGGTGTTTGTGCCTGTATGCACCATATATAAACAAACAAACAAAAAAACTCTACACATAATATTTATTCAGAAACATTGCCGGTTTAAATGGATAGAAGCCTCAAAACTTGTTAACATGCAACAGTTTGATGTAATTTATGTTTTCGAAGCTCTGGTGAATGGAAGAAAATGTGATAAAGCCCTTTATGTGAATCAAAGCTGATTTATACCCTCAAAGAAAGAAAGAGGCACATTAATCTCCGCACATTTTGCCTTTCTTTCCTTCTTTTCTTTTTTCCGACATAAACACTCTTCAAAGGCAGGATGAAGTCCAGCAGCCATAATAGCAGACAAATAAAATAATACTTTAGGCATATGCCGCTAAATGGCTTAATCAGCATTTGATAGTCACTTTTTTTAAATTGAGAAAAGAAAATGTTTCAGCGTGTTTTATTTATCAGGTGTATAATTGTCTTTAGAGGGCAATAGAAGAATCAATGCATCATGGCATTGTAACATGTGAAGAGCAACAGTATAGAGAACAATGTAATATATCTTGCAAAATATGATACAATAGAAGTCAGGTGTATGTAAACTTTTGAACAGGGTGACAGTGGTAAGTTGTTTTTATCTTGTTTAAATATCTTTTATTTAGTAAAGCCCATCAGAAGCTTTCAAAAGAATTTTGGTAACCGAACAAAGGCAGTACCCATTGACTTGTATTGGTTTTGTGTCCATACAATAGAATTGAATATGTGTTGTACGGTGACCAACATTCTTCAAAATATCTTCTTTTGGGTTCTGTGGAAGAAAGTCATGCAGTTTTGAAATGACAAGAGGGTGAGTAAATGAAGAAGGGATTTTCATTTTGGGTGAACTATCCCTTTAAAATATCAACATGTTCTGTAAATGTAAATGTAAAATGTTCTGGATTCTGCAAGGTGCACTGTACAGAACTTGCCATATGGTGACGTATCATTCCAAATCCTTTCGGAATGCAAAGAGCCGCATTCCGTCACTCACTCACATATTCCCTGTGACGGATAGGTGATTAATGTCTGCGTTCTTTAATTATTCATAACTCACTCGCTTATTCAATCACTGACTCAACAAATGAGTCAGAGGTCGATCAGGCATTGAAATAGACTCCTCTATCAGCTAATTATGTTTACTCCCTGCTTACAGATCGTTTATTAATGCCTGTTAGACCCAAGAAGATGATGCAAGATGGCAGCGATGAGCGCTTTTATTGGGACGGGTAATTACCAAACTCCGCTGCCCTTTGACCATATGTGCCGTAATACGTCGGCCGCTCCGAAGGTTAATATGTCAGAGTCTACTAATGAACCGCTTCACACATGACCTTATTTAAACAGACTGTGTTTGTATGAAGAAGTGTGAGACGAATATTTATCAACCTGCGTTCTTTGATTTTTTCAAATGATACCAGCGATCACTGTGCTGCCAAAGAAGAAATGAAAAGTAGATTTTTTTACATGTAAAAGAGTTAGAGAATGGTGGTTGTCCATGCAAAACTGTTTGCTGCCTCGCCAAAAAAGGTTGCCAGGGTGTTGTTAGTGGTTGCCAGGGTGGTTGTTAGGAGGGTGATTGCTGACCCAAATGATATTACGGTCCCTAAATATGGCCCAAGTCCATGTTCACTGAACATCACCATCTGTCAGCAAAATTATTTTACTGTACTTTAATACTAATGTAATAAATATTTTACATTTACTGCATCTTATTATTTATATAATTTATTAGTGTTAGGTGAAATTTGTGTTTGGCGAATATTGTGTCAAACTTCTAAAGTGGATTTGTGCTGCCACAAACAACAGCACACCTTCACATGTGAACAAAGAATTCAACTAACACAGCTTTCTTATTATAATATTTTATTTCAGTTTCAGGCCTGCGTGCACAGTGGACGTCTGTTGTAACAAGAGCCCAAGCTACAGGGAGGAATCTAAGATGGGATCATCCAGAAGGGGCCTGGTGTTTCTGCTGGCTGACCTCTCTCGCTGCCGCTAGCCTGTGTAATGCTAATTCTCTTTCAAGTGCGTTACATTAGCATCTCTTCGCGATGCGTCCTGAGCCAATCAGCTTTGATCTGAACATTCTGTCTTTTCAAAGAGCTAAAACAGAGCTGCGCCGCCCCACACAATCCGTATCCCTCACGAATGCAGCCGGACTACAAATGATAACGCCCACAGACTACAATAACCGCGGCACGGCTAACAAAGAAAAAGGCTTAGCGTGTAGCGTCGTCAGAAGTGCACACTCGCTTGTTCTTTTTGCCAACTGTAGGCGTTGCAGCGTCTGCTCGATGAGCGCTTGCCCACAAAGTGCAGTCATCTTTTAAGAGAGTTGCACCGAGGACCACTTCACACAACTCTTAATACATAAAAGAGAGCACGCTACCCTTGACTTTCAGACTCTTTATCATTTAATTCAATATGTTTAGTGGCGTTAAATCTATTGACGAGAGCTAAGCCTCTTTTTACGCATCAGTAGCCGTGCCTTCACAGACGTACGAAGGATTAGCGAATTTTATTTACCCTAATGTTTCCAGATTGATTATAAACAAAATGAGGTCAGAATGTTTAGCTCTTTTACCTGAATGTCGGGCATTGTGTTAAAATCAGCTGTTGGCAGACTTGACGCAAAAGTGTTAAGCCAAAACGCAATTACATTTCTGCTCGTCTTTTCATTATTATTCGTGCAAAATAAAGTTTGCTGCACGCGTACTTTGGTTCAAAAGTGCATGAAACAAATCAATGCTAACTAAACAAGCTAGCTAACTTCAAGTAGAACCGTAATATGGATTCACTAATTGTTACAAAAACAAAAGATGCACAATATGCTAATGGTAGAGTTAGCATGAAAACACATTGATTTATTTGTCAATTTAGTTATTTAAGTTGCTCTCCGCAGCAGTCCGGACAGGTAAATCCAGTAATGTGCGGGCTCTATTTTAGTATTCTCTTTTATTGTGTATTGATTTATTTGCTTATTTGAGCAGTACAGTTTGGGAAATAATCTTCTTAGAGTGGAAGAGCTAAAGAGCCACGGGGACCAGATCCAAATCCCCTGCTATTACATCTTGCTCCAGACATACACACACATGCACTCTCTTTGCTTTTCTGCGGCACCAGGGGTGAAAGCTATCCACAACTTTAATTATATCCTCTCTCTCTCACCCTCCCTCTATTTCTCTCTTCTCCGTCTGAAGTATTTCCATTTTATCCCCAGATTAAACCCCTTCACTACCCTGTAGCCCTTCCTCTCGGTACCTAGTTCCTTCCGTGGCTTCCCTTTTTTCCTCATCTTTTTCCGGTGGTACCTACACCTCCTCTCATTTCTCTCCCTCTCTCTCTCTGTGGTAATGGGCATTTTTACTCGTTCAGGTATGAGGGCTGTTTTCCGTTAGGCTACTAAATGTTAGTCGACTTCATAAAGGCTGTTTTTAAGTAACGTGTGCTGTTGTTGCTGTTTTTTTTTTTGATGATGATGAACTGTCTCTCTCTCTGTCAATATATTAGGTCTCTATTGTTTTTCTGCTGTACTGTAGGTTTGTTTCTCGCAGGGAGTGGGCTGACCTGACCTGCTGGTGTGAGTCATGGGATGGAGACATATGATCCACAGGGGCTGCAGTGGCAGAATTCAATTGAAGAATTCAATTTACATGCTCTCTCTGTCAAAGTGATGAATTGTGGGCAGTAGAACACAGGCTATGGACAAACATGTATATACATTTTCTTCGTACATTTTTCTTTTACCTACAGTACATATTTGTGTTACAAGTGCCCTACACAGGTTGCCTTTTCTCTTTACTTGGCTTTTTTTTGTTTCTTTTCTGTTTTATTCTATTTAATTTATTATTTATACACTAAATGGTTGTGTAACAAAAAGTGTTAAAATAACCTTGATAATAATAATTAACATCCTTTTAAGACTGAATATTTATTGTTTTATTGATTATATGAATTCATATTTTTATTACATTTTTTTCTTTTCTTTCCCCCTTTTCCCTTAATTTCCCATTCCCATCCCTTATTTTACCTTAACTTCCATAAATTCCCTTTCTTACCTATTGCTTTTCCAGTCATTCCCATCTCTTCCCTTTCTGTATTTTTCACCATTCTTTTCTTTATTCTGTTTTATTTACCTTCCTCTTCTCTTTTAAACCTCTGCGAGTTCCTTCTAAGGGGGGCTTTTATACAACAACACTTTTAACACACATTTTGGGTGTTCGTTTACATGACAATGCTGTTTTTGGGGACTGAAAATGCACTTTTGAAAACGGGTTTCAAAGCGCATTTTTTTTAACACAACGCTGTTATCGTCTCCGTCGTCATCCACATGCACATCCACATGTTCAGTCTATGCGGCCGGCTGAGACACATTATTTACCAAATTCTAAATGCACAGACACTGATAAAGAGTATTAAACACGCTTTTGGGTTAAACCTGGATATGCATAATGTATGTGCGCATGCGCGTAGTGTTACAAAGCGACATCGGTAACGTTCATGCATAATACAAAGTTTTTAGTTGTTTTTACAGATCCATGAGAATCTTTTAGACAACGTTGTCGCGTGTATGTAAAAGTCCATCATTGTTTTGTAAACATACTGTAAAATATTACTGAACCATTTCTCTCATTGTTCCTGCCCTGTTTGCTGCTATGTTTAGGCCAGTCATCAAAGGGACACACGGTTCCTCTACAATCTGATTAATACAGAGTTTTTAACATCTCTGCGACAAGCATTCCTTCAACTCTGGAGGCTAACGTTAACCCCATATCCCATTTATAAGTGTGCCGGCTTACTCAGCAGGTCAGAAAATCAAGGGAAAAGAATGAAGTAAAAGTCAAAGTTGTCTTGTGTTAGCAGGAGGCCAGGCTGATGGGTCAGTAAACAACAGTGACATTATTGACGTGTGTGTGCTGGGGACAGCCTTAATGAGAACCATTGCGCAGTGTGCTCTTAGTCTGAGGGACATAAACAGCATTAAGCTACATTAAAGAAGATTAAGCCAAGCAATCAAACTCCCGTTTCCATGGCAACGTGTTGTCATGACTCGGGGATGGACAAGCCAGCCAAACGACTTAACTACAGAGATCGACTTAATGCTCTCTCTCTCTCTCTCTCTCTCTCTCACACACCCTCTCTCTCTCTTTCACTTGATTGCAGTCTTGCTATTTCTCTCTGTCTCTCATCCTCTCTCTCTCCCTTTTTTAAGCAACTCTAATTCCTGATGATCACCCCGTCCTGATCCAGATAATTCTCCAGAACACCTTTTATTTACAAACGTTTAGCTTATTTACACAAAGGCCAAAAGACCACACTCTCCTCCTTTCTATACTCCTTTTTACCACCAAACAGACCCGGTCAGAGTTGCTCCTGAGAAACACGCTGTATAGCTTCCACAGTACAACCCCATCACTGACGTCCAGCCATGTCAGTCATTCACAGTGCATTGTGGGTCAGCACGCAGTTCTCATTTGACAGATATAAGTAATCGCACTTCAGAAATACTTTCCGCTGACCCCAGCGTGCGCCGAATGTAAATGGATACCATATTTTTGTTTACCCCTCTCGCCCGGCCCCGTAGTTTATCTATTAATTGAGTTCGCGGCGTCGCAGGGAGAGACAGAGATGGAGGGAAAAAGGATATTGATATTCTTCCAGAGGGAACTTTCAGCTCTGGAGGATATTAACATATGGGGGACATGGGCTCCATCTGCCTGTTCTCACCCCATACATTATTGCCTTTTTATACATTTCAGTTATCCCAGCACGTGCGGGTACGTTTGGTATGTTAGTTCAGAGGGAGTTCACAGCAGTCATGAGTCAGTGTGTAATGGAATTTGTAGGAGCGTATGTGTGTGCGCTCGCTTTCGCAGGGGACGATGAATAAGGTCAGTGATCTACAATCTGGGGACAGTACCGACACCGTTAACCGTTTGCGACCCCCCTGAGAGACATTTTACCTGCAGCCATCTGCAAGGGAGACCCACCGTGCAAATGAATTACCTTGAGGCACAGGGTGTGTATGTGTGTTTGGGTTAGGACCTGAAAGTTAAATAGAGAAGATGATATTCTTGCGAACGCTGGTGTTGGAAGAATGGTTGTAAAGGGATGGTTCACTAAAAAAAGACATCATTTTTGTTGCTCCAGACTCATATGAAGGAGATGTTAAACGGAGTGACATCCTCACTCCCTTCTTTTTGTATTGTATCAAAGATCAGGGTGAATAAATGATGACAAATTTTTCATTTCTTGGGATCCAACCTTAAAGCCAAAAACACACTACAAGACTGAAGGTTGCCCTTTGATGACGAAGTGTGGCATATCATAGGTGACTCACAGCATGCGCCTCTTCGAGGTTATGACCGCCTGGAGCGGCACATTGCGACTTGTTGCAGACGGTACCATGAATGTCATACTTGTTTGAAATTTGGCCAGACCCGGCGTCAAGTGGCACACAGTCCCGACTAGCAAGAGAACAGCAATAACAACGAAGAAGAGAAAGAGCGCAAAAATAGAATGTAGTGAGAAACGTGACCAAACACTGTCTCGACCAAACACAACATTAAGACAACACTTCCATGTTGTTTGTTAACATGTTAAAAATCATTGTTACTATATGTTTGACTTTTCACAAGAACAAAGTTTGGCCCATGTTGGGTAGGATAATGGTTTTGTAATTGATGCACCTGCGATTAGGTGCAAACCAACTAGTAATACGGCTTTAAATGAACTTTAACACTTCAATCCAACTTCTATTGTGTTGATTGGCATTTCTTTCAGTTTGAATGGTAATGTGTGTTTTTGGAGCCGTTTCCTCAGTGTTTCGAGAAAATGCGAGAGGGGGTGTAAGTGTCAATGAAGGAAGCTGAGGCTGTGTGTGTATAATAAGGAATAGTAGCATTAGGTCTTCAGCTATGGGTGTGTGATTCTAAAAATGTGTGATAGTTTCTTAGAAGTGTGAGATAAGATTAAGTGAGAAACTTTCCTTTTTAAGAAGAAAATGTGAATCGCTGCCACGGTGCAAGACTGTTGTGGGTGTCTGCTATGACATTTGGTACTGAATGTTCTTCATTAGGTGTTCTGAGTGGTGGTTTGTCCGTTGCTATGCGGTTGCTAAGGTGCTACAGGGCGCTGCTGTTCTGGGTAGCCAGTTTTGATGCTTGTTAGTTCAGGTCAAAAGTGCACACTCAAGTCTGTGATATTCTGGTCTAATATGACTTGGGTTCCTTACATTTTTAAGATTCTGATTCATATTCCTTTCCACAGCTGCTCTACGAATTCAGTCTGCTTCAGTCTCTTTATGTAATCCCAGACCGATCTGATGATGTTGACATCAGGGCCCTGTGGGAGTTATACCATGTGTATACCAAGGACATAAGTTTTTTTAAATAAAAAATTCATATGTGGCACAATGAAGTATAAGATGTTGAAGGGCTTATGCAGCATTATGGATGTGACATGTGCAGTCAACACTTGAAACATTAACTCTCAGAGAATGTATTAATTATCAATATATTGAACCGTCTGTTTATATTTTTCTAAACCCCTGTTGATAGAGTCTATTCACTTTTTTTTTGTTTACGATAAGGGAGGTATACTTGCGTTATGGATGTGACAAAAAGGACAGGTTTTTGAGAGATGACATACTTTGTAGCATTTCTGTGAATTAAAATGCACAAACCAGAAGCAATAATACCCAACAAATGTAGAAGAGCTCTTCATAGAGCATGTTAAAAAATGTACTTATGTTTAAGGATTATGGACTATTGTGGATTTGAAAAATCATTCCTTATTTTATTATTATTTTTTAATTAACTTTTAGAGAAGACGCCACAGAACAACCCTATTGGTGGGTTAACAACCCTTAAACCACCAATATTGACATCTGTAATGTTGACCAAAAATATGAATAAAATAAGTAGTAAAAAATATATACATACAGCGATACTACGGTATATGTATTTTTCCTACAGTGTGAATTAGGCTATATATTTCTTTAACACTAACCTCCAAGCTTCAGAAAAAGTGCGGCAGCTATCACTCTTGCACACACTTTCACTTCATTAGGAAATGGCCACAGTGTTGTGTTTTCGTATGGCCCACCATATAGTCTTTCCCATTGGTTTTTAAATATTTGATGCAGTTTCTCTTTCTCTGGGTGAGAGTGTGTATTTGTGTAAGTGTTGGCTAGTTGTGCCAGTGCTTTTGTTTGAATTATTTGTGTACCTATGACCATCTGAATAATTTACACATGCTGAGAGTAGCATTGTTGTGCTTGGCAGCCGGGTTGCGCTGAGGGGTGGGGGCCGCGTGCTGACTTACGGTCACATACAATGTAAACAGTGTAAGGGTTGTTCTATAAAATGTTTTTATTTTTGGTTTACTTGAGGAAAAAATAGATTTTTTTAAGATCTTTTCGGCAAGAACTTGACGACTCTATTACAAAAATAATGTTTTTAAGCATTAAGATAGGCTAAAATAATCATATATCGTTTAATCATTATATAATCATATACTAGGGATGTAACGGTATTGTAAATATCGAAGTATCGAGATAGCAAATCTTGTCGATATTATCGTGGTCGCATGACAATAGATTTTCCAGGGAAAGTGTAGTTTTTTCAGCCGAATGGAGCGAGTTGAGGGTAGAACTATAATTCCCATCAACCCATGCGTGCCCATCATCCTCTGCGCTCTGCTGCCGCCCGCTACAGATCAAATTGAGCGAAAATGGCGGATGCTGCTAGTGGCATAGAAACGGATTAACAAATTAAGCGGGTTTCCATCACTCTGGTTGTATTCGCATTTTGAAGTTTCGCATCAGAAACGAGTGATGGAAAAGCCAAATTTCGAATTAAAAACCCTTAATTCGCAAAAAGTTTTTACACTCGCTTGAGGTGGTTTTTCATTTTTGCGAAAAAGGGTTAATGCAAATAATGAGAGATGGATTTATTTGCCGAATAAATTCCTCCAAAAAGTCACGTAATTGCACTATGAGACGGCGTAACCTGACTAAACAGAGAACTGATCTTGTTTCACAGCATCAGAAATGTTGTTACGGTCATTCTTAAATGCCTGAGCAAAGTCGTCAAGTATTTCTGTAATTGCCTCTTAGAACTGTCACGACTGTGTTTCCCAAACAGCAAACATCCACAAAAGCACCACATTTATTGTGTTTCGTAATCGTCTGCTTGCGCAAGTATTATTCTATATGAAAATCATTATATTCAGTGGCTTCTCTTACTTTTCTTACTGATATTTAGTGGCAGTTTGTTAGGAAGTGAAGGTTGACTATTTGGATGGAAACGGTGCTTATTCGAAAATGTTTTATGCGATATTCCAATTTTGCGCATAAGCTAAATTCGCAACTTTGGATGGAAACCCGTTGAAGCTAAAGCGAATTATAAATCGGATGTGTGGAAGAATTTCGGTTTTCCCATGACAAGAAAGGAGAAAAGGTGACGGACAGACAAAAAACAATATGCAGACACTGCCAGACTACGGTGAAGTACAATTCGGGGAATACGACTAATGTGAAGAGCCATGTGTTACATCATCACTCCGAAAAGTTTCATGAAGATACGAGGAGCAAAACAAAAAAATATAGCGGTGAGTGAAGCAGTGAATGAGGTGAGTACCTGACTGTTTGTGAGTTGTTAAAAGTTGAACAAACTTTTTTCATGTTAATTGTTTTCATGTTTCATGTTCTCAAAATTTTTATGTTATTATGTTAGTTCCTGTTTCTTACTGACTTTACTGTTCTTTGCACTTTAAAATGACCTAATCTAAAAAAAATAAATGTGATCTTTGTTCAGTCATTGTTTAATAAACACTTCTGCCACATTTTTCCAAGTCTTCATTTGTTTTGTTTTTTCTCCTGCACAAAATTCAATAAATATCGTATCATAGTCTTCATATCGAGGTACTACGTATCGTGAAATGTTGATACCATTACATCCCTATCATATACTCATTGATATTACAGTACAGAGCACTCAAGGTCATGACACGTTTCTACAAATATTTAATTGATTATGGATTGTCCCCTTCTGAATACCTAGCAAGAAAAAAAGAAAAAAGGTTAAAAGAAAAAAGAGACAATAACTACATTTATATCTGCCTGCCCAGGTGGAAAAAGTACACTACAATACACTTTTTCTTTATTTTTCTTTACATCAAATTTCTTTATTTTCACACACTAATTTTGTACATAATATACAAAAATCATAGTAGGAAAAATTAAAATGGTAGTCTTTGTGTTTGCTTTCCTAAATTCTTCAAAATAACTCATTTTGTTCTTTAACAGAACAGAAAAATTATACAATAATTTTACCTACTATGGTAGTCAATGATGTCCCAGAAATGTAAGTTGCTAACATTTTTCCAATCTTTCTTTGTGTTTAACAGAACAAAGAAATAGGTTTGAAACATCTTGTGGGTGAGTAAATGGTGACAGAATTTAATTTTTTTGGTGAAGTATAAAACTTAAAGATAAACGTATAAGAAGATGTATAAGAAGAAGACGTGTACTTAACTGAATAGAAGTAAAAAACTATTTTTTAGTAAATTAAGTACAAAATGAATGTGTGACAATAGAGCACTTTGTGTACATTATGAAAGTGTACTTACAGTAAATAAAGTGTCCTTTTTTACCTGTATGTACAAAAATATAAATACAAAATTCAGCAGAAAAACATATTATTTATTTATGTATTTACTTTTCTATTTATTATATATTACTATTAACAATTTATTATTATTGTCTGGTTTTCCTCGTGCACGTGGCTGCTTTTTAGAACGACCAAACGACATTATGGACTGAACTCAAATATATACACATCATTAACATGCACGGAGCAAAGTAAATTTCTCTGCAGCGTTAGGCTCATCTGAATTCAGTAATTGGTAAGCATTAAGCACTGTTTAATATTCAAAAAGAGATCTCTCTTTCCCACGCTGCTTTGCTCTTAATAGTCTCCCCTCATAATTGGGGACCATCTGACCCCTTCCTCTCCCACCTCACTCATTCACACACGCATAAACACACTCCAGCGAAGACCCCTCCAGTATGGCTACCATTGTGTCTGAGGCTCCAATTAGTGGAGATGCTATAGGGGTTAACACACTCTCAGCGATGGGAGCCGTCTAAAGCACATTGTGAGGCGTTTGTGTACGTGCACATTCTCGTTAAGACCTTTGTTGTCTCTGTTTGTACAATGTAATCTTGGAGTTTCAGTGTTTAAGTGCTCGAAAACGCCCAGGCTGTCCTCACACCAATTAACACTCATTTACAAAGTGAGAAGTGTCAGTATTTTTGTACGGCCCTGATCCGGGAACCAATTTGTCCGTTTTTTTTGTGCGTCTGTCAGTGATTGGATTAACAAGTAAGATGGATAAGACATGTTTTGCCAAGTTTGTAGAGACGAAGCTGAACTTTGTCAACTTTTAACAAGATACAAAAAAAGCTACGTCTTTCAATTCCAAGACACTCATTTGGAGTCTAGTGTTGACAGGGCTTTGTTTCATCACCATATAAAAAAGAAAGCGCAGACAGACAGAGTCTCATAATGGAAAGGCCTTCATCAGCATGATGTGCACAATAAAAAAAGTACTGTCTGGTGGGTGTGGCAGAGGAAGTCACATGACCAGTCATTTGATTGGCTGGGGGAGTAAGCTTTACATTTGTTATTGCTTATACTTATTTATTCCTCCATTTTATGGACGTTATGGATTTTCATCCGGTGGACGATAAAACAGATAAAAAATCGTATTCGTCTTAAATAAATGTTCAGACTCCGAGCCCCTCTGGACTACGTATCTATATCCAGACATAAAAGGGGGTCTTCTTTTGGAAGTGTAGGGCCCTGGAGGCCTCTGGGGACCCCTGTCATATCAAAGAATCAGACTATCTGAGACCCGGGAGTTATTTTGACTTGAGAAAGTGTACAGAGGCCCCATGTGGTGCTCTGGAGACCCCCGAGGCCCCTAAGCAATATCTAGGCTCCAGAAGATCGCAGACTTCTGGAAAAAATTGTCAGGCCAAATCGTCAGGTTTTATACTGACTCTTGTTTTTTATTGTTCGTCCTTTTTACCGGAAACAATAATCAGCAGAACCGACCTGTAATTTCTCTAATAACAGTGTGTACCACTCCGAGCCGAATGAAGCCCTTCAGTTAAATGAATGTGCCTGTTTAAAGCACTGCCCTGCCTGGAAGTGTCTTGATATTTAAAGCGTACAAAAAAATCTCAGCAGTGAAGCAGGTTTTAAAATCTGTCCTCCCGGAGAACAGACCGAGCCATTTTTCTGCAGACTGATGTGCAGTCAGCGCTCAGTGAGACCAAATGAAGTTTTCCTCCATCAATGGTGCCTCGAGTGCTTTCAATCACAACACTAAACTGAAACAAATAGCCTGCCCATCTCTCTCGGTCTCTATTTCTCGCTCTTTCTCTCCCTCCTTTGAATGAGTCAATCAGGAGGCTTTGCTTGCCGTTCTCGATTAGCGGGAGCCACTTGAATGCAGCGGGAGGTTTCACATGAAAAGTGCACGTTTGCGTGAATAGCGTGCTCGTTGAAGCTCACGCGGCTGTCGTCTTTAGGGAGCGTCTGTCAATTACGTGTCTTTGACGAGGGTAATTCTCATCATCTGAGGTTCAGGAGTTGAGGGTGAAACGAGTGAGAGTGATGGAGAAGTAAAGATGCCCCATTGAGCCACTTCATCCAGGAGCCATGTGGAATTTCAAAAGCCTATCAAGCAACAAAATCTGCATCTTTGCACCTTTTTTGATGTCCCAAGATGCTCCACTATATTATACTGTATATATAATTTAGTTTTTTTTTTTATCGATAGGCTGAATTTTCAATATCAGCAGCAAACACAATCTTCTGATTAAATATACGTTTTTAACTCGGAAATAACATATTTTAGATAATATAATTGGACAAGTTTTTGTTGAATTTGACAGGACTTGTTTTCGTTTTCTATTTTTTTAAAGGATGAACTTTGTGTTTTGATGCGGTTTTTGTTCGTTTATTTTGCTAGATGTCTTTTTCAGGAAATACAAAAAAGGATTTGCTGAGTCCTTGTCTTTGTAGGTATATATGTGCACGAGACGAAAGTAAGAGAAGGCAGAGAACCTCAGGCCACGGAGCAGTTTGATTGACAGATGGTTTGATTTTTGTTTATCAACTATTCATGAGCGAGTCCGTCTGTCTCTTCTGTCCTCTCGCATTCCTTGTCTGAAACCTGAAGATGATCATTTTCTTTCTTTTTCCTCTATTAACTCTTTAACAACCCGCCTCAATTTCTCCCAATCATAACACGGAATATGCAAGTTTATTTTCAATAGCTATTCCGATATTGCGAGAGAAACAATCTGTTCGCCGCAGTCAGGACGGTTAGATGGAATAACTGTGCAAAACGTCACGTAGAAATCCTGAGGTGTTACCTGTGTGAGCATTTTTTTCCTGGAGAGTGCTTATGGTTGAGGCGAGAGAGGGGGAGAGAGCAATGAATCATTCTAAGTGATACAGCCTTGAGGCTTTGAGAAAAGCAATAATGTACCTATCCTACCAAAATGCCTGACCTAATAGGTTTGGTGTTGAATTCACTGTGAAGTGCAGGTCACTCGATAGAGCTTGCAATCTGAGAAATATGCTGTGTTCCATGAAATGGGCTCCGTGCGAAATATCCTCTATCTCAGTGATAAAACGTCTGAATATAACTAAGAATGTCAATTTGCCCCAGTTTGGAAGTGACAGGGAAGGAGGGAGCTATTTATAGCTGTTAAATGATCTTGATTCTTATTCTCGTACTGTATAGTGCTTAAATGTAAGAGAAGCTGAAGAAATGTTTTCAGATTTGACTGAGATTAAGGTTCAGATTCTGATTCACATTCAGCTAGATCGTTCAATTCCACATCTATGTGCTTCGTAATTATAGAGTGCTCTATTTTTAGAAGAGAGGACTGGAGATTTTAACGTCTTGAAAGGTGCTTTGTGTAATTTTTTGGAGGGTTTATTGACAGAACTGCAATGTAATATACAGTATATATATATATATATATATATACTGTATCAAACGATTAATCGCATCCAGAATAAAAGTTTGTGTTTACATAATGTGTGTCCGTGTATTGTGCATATTAATTTGTATTTATAAATACAAAAACATATACTTTAATGTATATATATTTAATAAAATTTTGAGATGTATTATTTATATTTACCAATGACTTAAATTACATATAAACGTTTATTCATTTTTATATTTTACATTTTTCTTAAATATATGAATGTATGTGTATGTGATTATAAACACAATGTTAATATGCACAGTACACAGACATATATTATGTAAACACAAACTTTTATTCTGCATGCGATTAATAGCGATTAATCATTTGACAGCCCTAATATATATATATACTGTATATTATATAATATATCTGTCTTCAGAGATGTCTAAAGACCTTACATAATGAAGCGTCATGGTTTTATTACCTTATGAGCTATTTCTATCTACACACACCGCGGGTCCCCTTGCATGGAATCCGCCATGTTGTTTCTACAGTAGCAGACATTTCATAAATGCATTATCTCCTTAGGCAAAGAAGCGAAAATGTGACGACATCTTAGTGCTGTGTCAGCCACCGTAGTGCTTCAAAAGGTAGGGGTGGAGTGAGTCGTTGGTTGCAATTGCAACCTCATCGCTAGATGCCGCTAAATTTCATGCACTGGACCTTTAAATTAGATTTTGATAGATTATGATTTAACCATCTGCACTTTGTTCTATACCGTATGTACAGTGTGGGGTGATGTGTTTCTAGCAGTAGTCATGTTTTAATGTTCAATTTAATAAATATGGTTATGAATTGAATTTAAATTAAGATTAAATTAAGATTTCACGTTTTAACTCGCAGTTAGATCCAACCAGATCATTATCATATTTATTTCATTGAACCATTTCATTATTATGGTCAGCTCCAGCTTCGCATATGCACACTCCATACTGATGCGGTGATCGATTTCTGACAGTTATATATACTGTATATGATCTCATTTTACTGAATTCTATAAATCAGATTTCGATTCATTCAGATGAAATCGTTCATTTGCCCATCTTCAATTGCACACTGTACTATTACAAAATGGAATGTGAATTTAGAATTTCATGAAAGACTGTGTGTAGGTGCAGAGCGTGTGTGTGTGTTCATGTTTTTATATCCCGGTGGGGACATAAACCTGAATGCACACCAACTCAATGGGGACTCGTGTCACCGTGGGAACCAAAATTGAGGTCCCCATGGGCAAAAAAGCTTATAAATTGTACAGAACAATATTTTTTTTAAATCTAAAAATTTAAAAAGTTTTCTATGATCTTTAGGTTTGGGGGTAGGGTTAGGGATATGGGATAGAATATACAGTTTGTACAGTATACAACTCATTACGCCTATGGACTGTCCCCACGGAGATAATAAACCAGACGTGTGTGTGTGTGTGTGTGTGTGTGTGTGTGCGCGCACGCGCATGCGCTTATGTTTATGTGTGTGTTTGTGCCATCCTGTATCACTCCAGTGCCACCAAGTGTCTGTTGCCATCTGCCCTTACCTGCTGTTGCTTTTCAGACAATGTCTACTTAAACCAACCACACTCAAAATCACACAAACACACACACACCACAATGACTACACAAGCACACAAACACACACTTTCAGCGCCTCATTCTCAATGGACAAATACCTGCCTTTGTATCTGTTACATCATAAACTCATTTTACCCCATCACATACACATGTTAGTCTATACTCCTGTGTTACCTAACAAATCGAATACTCCCTCCAGTGCACAAACTCATTCATACAGCCTACCCAGCCAATGCCCTTATGCACCCAAGTCTGTTTATATCACCCCATTTTGTATACATACAGAGAGAGAGAGAGAGAGAGAGAGAGAGAGAGAGAGAGAGAGAGAGCGAGTGGGCTGGATTGAGTGTCTTTTGGCCTGTTTTATAGGCAGCATATTGTTGAATCATACTGATTCACCTTTTCTCCTGCAGTGTTTTCCACTAGCACATCCTGTACCCTTCCATTTCACACCCTATGTTCACATGACCGTCCATCCGGTCCACATAGGTTAAACCGTGTATTAAATATGTGCAGTGTGTCTTTGCTTGGTTTAGAAATGGAAGATATTTTGAGCAAAATTGTGGGACGACATCGTCATATGCTGGAATATGTGTTAAATAACTGGCTGGTTATTGTGTGAGATTATACAGATATCTTCTGTTTAATGTCATGGAGGATTTTCAAGTAATGTAGAGGTGTTTTTCTTACATTCATTGTTCTCTGAACTTATTGTTTGTAAATAAAAACAACACTTCAGACTTTAGCTGCTTACTAGGCAACAATAAACTGTGATACTGAGCCATTATATTAAAGGACCAGTGTGTAATTTTGTAAAAAGAAATCTTGCTTTGCTTTCCAGTAAATATATGTAGAGTTCTTGAAAGAAGAAAAGCTAACAAAATCTAGGGTTTACTAAGGGATAAAATTGGATAAAGGATAAAAATAAACCATTATCCTTTTGAAACAAGTACACGTTTCTGATCCTGTTGGCAAATATATTATACACTTCTAGCATATCTTGTTTTAAGGCAGTTTTTTACTTGGAAAAACAAGACAAAATAAGCCTAAGAACATATTTGTTTGCAGTGTACTCATTTGGGATGGCCACGGAGAGGTTGAAACCTCCTGTTAGGTTTCTATCTATCGTGGCCAAACATTGACACCAACAGCAGTTCTGACCAGAACAAACACTGTTTCGGCCTGTTTCTATCTGCAGTTTATATTTGTGGATGGATTTACAGTAACTGGACCACTTTGAGTGGGATGTCTTAAAGCCCACACAGGACTAAGCCAGGCTAAAGCGGGCCAAACCAGACCAGCAGTGCACAGTCAGGCCTTTTATCCCACGCCCGATCCGATACAGCTGAAGGATTGCAAAAAAATGCTTAATTTGGAAACTCATTGCAGTCATTTAAATGTTAATGGGCTTTTCTTCTTTTAAAATCACCTCGCTAACTGTATTATTGTGCAAATGAACCTTCTCGCGCTCTCGCTCTATCACTCCTGCCTCTTATCAATCCACTCTTAAGTGCTAAAACGTTTACTTGTTGGCCCATAATTGGATTTCCCTGACTGAAGAACAGCAGGTGCAGAACTTCTCCTTCAGTCAGAGTTTTTGGTGGAATGTTGTTCTCTGTGGCAGGTCGCGTTGTTTGTTTTGTATTGTTGCACTGTCCGATGGCGTCCCCAGGAGAGGTTGGCGAGCAGACGTGCGCATATATCACTTGAAGCAGCCAGCTTAATCAATATCCAACCAATCAATTTAAATATCGGGAGGTCTGGGGTTTGTATAAGCTCCAGCTACGGGAATCAACAAATCCCTTTGTGCAGACGCAAGTTTAGAGAGGAGGAAACCATGGGACGATGTTTTGTTGTTGTTGTGGTTGTGCATTCAGCAACATGCAAATGGCCATGCAAGGCTTACTGTCAGAATCCATTTTCTTGTTTCCTATTTTTACTTTCTTATAAACTAGTACAGTAATGTTGCAACCAGATATTATTTCAATTGAAATGTGTTTGTTCGATGTGGTCACTAATTATAGATAGGCTACATAAAGGTCTAGGGCTAGTCAACTGGCGGCCCGCCAATCATGTTGACCTGCCTTAACATTTCAAATAAGACGCCACATCTTTGACAGTCCAAAACGCTGCTACATTCAATATAAAAGTAATTCCCACGGCTCATAATGATATACTGACGTCTTATGAAGTGATTTGATCGGTCTGTCCAAGGACTTAATGTTATTTACAACGTTATAACAAGCAATCCACAGCCTCAGTCAATAGATCGCGTCCCAAAACGCGTCTTGTGCCCTTGAAAGTAAGTGCAGGAAGGTTACACCACATGAACGGTTGTCTCAGATAAGGGGAAAACGGTGTTGTTATTATTACTGCATTTATTGTGTATGAAAATACAGCTATATTTATTGGAAACAGTCCATCTCCTTCCAGAACTCGCGCTACAAAGGATCTGCCCTTAGTGTGTGGGGCACATGAATGCGATTGGATTCACCCGAAGATGCGATAATAGCGTTCAGTTTCTTGCACAGATCAGTTGAATGGCTTTATAAGACGCTAATTTAACGTCACAAGGGGCAGAAATGACTTCTGTGTTGAAAAAAACGTGTGTTGCGTTCTTGAAAAAACAATGCCACCCACATCTTGGATTGACTGGGGAACTGGGGGTGAGTCATTTACCAGAAATTTCATTGTTTAATGAACACATTAAGAAATATAAAATACAACTAAAAAGACAATATCCATTTAATTAAATTTCATGAAAAGGCAAAAATACTGGATGCAATATTTATGTGCATGTTTTAATATATGACCTATTTAATATATGACCTACGAAAGGTGATTGGGCTTTCTCGGTGGCTGCTCCCAGACTTTGGAACAGTCTTCCTCTCAATATTAGATCTTCCCCTTCTGTCTCCATTTTCAAATCTTCCCTAAAAACATATCTGTATTCTGAGTGTTTTAATTGAAGGTGTTTATATCTTTACATATGTCTCTATGGTTTTGATCCAGTGTGCTAATTTTGCTTTTGCATTTAATTTTCTTTTAAATAGTATTTTAATATATCTGTACAGCACTTTGGCTACAACTTCCGTTGTTTGAAATGTGCTTTATAAATTAATAAACTAAACTAATCTAAACTATAAGTAACAGCAACTTAGCATTTATGTCATTTAGTTCTCGTGGGTGAGCACTGTTGTCTGACTGACCTGTAACAACTGCCACGTCTAGCGTGCGAGAGAGAGAAACGGGTACAAACAGGTCACCGAGAGAAAATGGAGGTTTTATGTACCTTTCAGTTGTATTTTCCAATTTAATTTAATTCTGTCCACTTTAATATAAGCTCCTGTATCTCCTTTCCTCATATCGATCAGGTTCTGATCCAATGACCTGCTTCGTGTCTCTGGAGTCAGTGAGTAATATGATATCTGACGCCGAGCTGCTGGTGGACAATGCGGGATGAAGCCCTGTGATCCATGCTGTATTGGCATATCTGCCTCCGCAGGTGTGTGTGTTTTGTGTGTTTGTAGGCATTTGAGCGCGCCCGGTTAAATGTGCATGCACTACCATATCTGACTCTGGCAATATGGTGTCCGGGTCCCCGAGAAAGCAGATATAGCGCGCACACAGCGGCCACTGAGTCATTGCTGTGTTTCTCCGCTGTTTGATCTGATAAGGTAGCTGCTGAGGACAGCAGAGAAAAAACGCGAACATATTTCTCCTCGCCGCATGCTGTCTGCGGCCGGGCTGTGCCGAGCGTGTGTGATGCATTTGTGCCGGACTGATGGGGGGATATCAGCGTCGGCCAGCGTGGATATTACAGATGACAACCTGAGATGAGAGAGCAGACATGTGATGTGGACCTGCCGTGCTGGTCAATTTGGTTGATGAAAAAAATGTGTTTTTCAGTTTTTGTGGGGTTTTTTGAAGGGGCTTTTGCCACGCATTGACAGATTTGGTAGAGAGAGAGAGAGAGAGAGAGAGAGAGAGAGGGCCACGGAGAGTTGAGGGAATAAGTAGGGTGACCATATGAGCCATTTCTCCAGTCGCATTTGTCGACCGCATACGTCATCGAGGTTCTCACATTTCAGTAAAAAAGAATCATAAAATTAACATTTAACATCGCTTAAGACAAATAATCATTGTAGTTCAATGTAGTCATTCTTACCTTGAAATATAACGGCTGCCTTTATAAAATAAAACCTGAAATAATAAACCTCGATGACGTGTGCGGTCAACAAATGCGACTCCCGGAAGACGCATCCGAATCCTGGCAAGGACGCGCGTGTCCGGGAGAAATGGCTCATATGGTCACCCTAGAATAAGATAAGAACACAACCGTGGCTGAATGTTTGGAATTGAAACTGCGTTTGTCTCGAGCGTGTGCACTAAGCACTAGGCCACATTCACAGGAAACATATTTTTCCTCAAAAACACATCTGTCTGTTTTTTCCTAGGAGAAATTAAAATAGAAAAGTAAGACAACTGTTGACATAGTAAACTTGTAAATAACGGTTGAAAAATGCTCAGAGAATTTGGATTTGGAAGATTTTGATGAAAAAGTTCATATTAAAATCTCTGATGTGTGATGGCAGATTTGGATGTCTGATCTCTTAATTGTTTTATAGCTTTTTGTTTTAGGAAAAAATGTAAACGCTAAAATATCAAAATGAACTTGTTTTATTTGCATGTTCCAGGTGTTACTTTGAATGATTCGTCATTGCACATTATTCTAAAGCTAAAAATATTGTTTTGTCTTTATAATCTTCATCAAAATGTAATAATTTCAAGGATGTTTCCAATGTCGTGTTCTGATATCATCAAGCCTTTTTTAAAGTCTTCTGATCAACATTAAATGACTAAGTCAAACGTTTCCACAATCCAATCAATTTTTAATTAAATTTTTTTTTTTTTTTTTAATTCACTCAGATGTGCGTCACATTACGGAGTTGTACTGGGTTGTGAAGGCCGTTTCATGTTGACATAAAAGAGATCTCATTTGTGATAGTTTTTCCTACAAGCTTCTGCGCCAGACTGTTTTGGGCCCAGACTGCTTGCTTTGATTTTGTGAATGAAATCGATCTTGTTTTCAGATATTATGATTTCAACAGGACTTAATCTTTTAGCTCAAGGCCTCTCGATGACATGTTACGTGTACGGCAGTTCAGAGCAGATAAACCACCTTGTTCCTGTACAAATCTGTGATACTTGATTCGTTTGAACCAAACTGAGCGAGCTCACAGGACTTTGAGGTTCCATTGTTCCTCAGTGCCAACACAGAATCTCCTTTCTGGCCAATCTCAGAGGAACTGACTTCAGGTCAGCGTAGCATACTGGAGAAGCATCATGGTCCATCAATCACATCCTGGCTTCTCATTTTGGACAGCTGACAGGGGAACTGCATGGCCATCTGTGATGTCACCACACATTCTGAGTGACGGGCAAAGCAGTTATGCACACATGAACGCACACACACGCATATGTCTGCACGCAGTTGTCTGTCCAGAAATCCCTCTTTGCTGTCAGTCTTCATTGTGTCCATTTACAGTTTCCCCGCTCAGAAAACCAAAAAAGGAGCGTCTGGTTCACTTGTCACTGTCTGCTAGTGTGAGTGAAAGGGCTGGGAGAAGAATATAACCCTACAGCTTAAAAAAGTAAAAGAGTAAAAAAAAAGAGTTTTAAAAGAGTACATTTGTGTTGTGTTTCCTCAAATATGACAAAATAAATGGATTGGATACATTGATAATTGGTTTATTAATTGAAATATAAATCATTAAATGATTGCCAAATAAATTGGTATATTTAATTATTGATTTATTGAAATAATTATTCATTTAATGACTACAATTGGAGTACTTTGGTCCTATATTTCTTGTTTTTGCAGGTACAACTTTGATTGTTTTGCTTGTAGTCAATGTGTCTCATGTGCAGCTGCTTTGTAACAATGAAAATTGTAAAAGCGCTATATAAATAAAGTTGAGTTGAGTTGAGTATACCACGATTCGCAATGATAAGCTTATAATAATGATTATCATTGTTAATTTATTTTAATAATGAAAGTTTTGCTATTGGTTACAATTTCACAGGAAATGTCAGTATGGGGTCATTTGACTTGAACCCAAGTTAATCATGAAGTAGAGTAACCTGTCATTTTATGTTTCAAAACCGTTGGTCGAACATTAGGTAGCCTACCGCGCAGCTTTAAAGTGTTCTGGGTTACTCTCAATCGAGCATTTGTGGTACAAAACTACAAAACTTTACTTTTGTCACGTGCAGCCCCATTTTCATTCTCAAACCCTGTTACTAGGGATGTAACGATTCACTCAGCTCACGATGCGATGCGATTCACGATTCTGATCTCACGATGCGATTTATTCACGATTTATTTTTAAAAATGAGTTGAAACAGATTAGAAATGAACAACTTCCCTTGCATTATTTCTTAAATGCTTCACGTTTCTTTGCATAATAAAATAATGTTTTATTTCAAATAACAAAACTAAACTGCGATTTTATAACAAATTAATAATAGAAAAAGTCTCTTTAATATAAACAAACTAATACTGTCTGAGCTTTTCTTGGATTTTTTTGCATTAAAGAAATATCAGCATCCACGTTTAGGTTTGCAGTGAAAATAGCGGCCCCTGCTGTTCAAAAAATGTATTGCGATTCAGTTCAAGCCTCAACCGAATTGAATCGTCACTCATTACAATTTCATTCAACCGGCTCACGGTGAATGGTTACATCCCTACCTGTTACTACCAAATATTGTATTTCACCCTGCAAACTAAATCAAGAATAGGCTTTTCTCGTTAAAATGTTTGCTATAACACGTTTCAGACACGAGAAAAAAGTAAACACCTGTTTTAGAGAATTACAGTCATCCTAATCTGTGTTATGCTTTGTAAACCACAAGCTAAACCGCATTAGCGGCGCATCGCGATAGCAGCGAAACGGCAGATGATTTTTGAGTTTCTGTCAGTCGTGTGTTAAGCACTTGTTTCGTGAGGAATATGTATCTTGTCACTCACATAAGGATGATGCGCTCGCATGTCACATCGCATTTTTCATACCGCGTTGTGTTCCGTCGAGTTTCCCTCCCATTCCTGACGAAGCCGAGCTCGTACGCAACGCCTCCGCCTGTCTACCTGTCTGTCTCTTTTTCTCCGGCATGCGGGTTAAAGGGTGACAGGTGAAAGGGGCCTTATTGCTCGGTAAGCTGTGTGTGTTGACGTGTGTGAGTGGTCTCTGTTCGGGGGGCTAATCCAGACAGCGTGAACCTAAGCGGCCCGTGAGTGGAGACACGGTTGCGCTCCACGGTCTCCTGTTTAAACAGGTTTAATCCAGAACACCTCCTGTCAGCTCTGTATGTTATGATGAGAGCCCCGACCCTGCTGCAGGCAACAGCAGAATCAGAGAGGTTTATGTTCCCTGCTTGGATATGACCTGCTCATTCTGTTAGCATGGATTTTAGATGGACGTATTCATGTATTATGATGAAATTAGGGTGGTAATTTGGTAGTATATGAAAAATAACATAATTGATTACATAATTGGTTATATATGGATTGCTGTGGAACAGGCCAGTGATAGGCTTCTGCTTTATGTTCAATTATGAAGAAAGCACTGACTTCTAAAGTCGTCTTTTGTCTGTTTAGTGAATACAGTACACTGTATTCAGTGTTTGATGTTGATGAATGCAGTTAATAAATCAGCATATCATGTAATTATTGTGATTAAAACATTTTAATCGAATGACAGTTCTAATTAAAATTGTGAATTAGATACGCTTTGCAAGTTAAGATGTGTTTTATGTTTAAATGGAAATGCAACAAATTAAATAGCAAACTTGTTTTATAAATTATGCCGATTTGTTTGATTATAGCAGGGCATCTTAGATTCCCTGTGTGTGTGCGTGCGTGCGTGCGTGTGTGCGTGTGTGCGCGCGTGTGTGTGTGTTTATGTACAAGTTTATGTAACCGTTGGTAAACTTGAATGCGACTAAGTTACTTGACCCATTCAACAAATTGTTTATTAAGTAAATTAATATACAATAAAATTCAACAAATTGTTTATTTAATAGTATAACATAATAAAATATTAATATTAATTCATATGAATGTTAATTAAATTAGATCTAAATAGTTATTTTATTAGCCACTAGCCAGACCGATCAACAGACAACACAATCATTGCAATTCGTAAACATTTTACAAGGTGGCTTATTCGCATGAAATCGTAGTGTCATTCATGTTTTCATACAATCTGCTTAGACCTCAGTGATACAAGGTTTAGGGGTGGGGCTTAATTGGTTCATTTTCAGACTTCTGCATTATTCATACCGTACAAATTCATACTAAAGTAAAGGCTATTTTACACCGATCCAACAAACGCCAACACCAACAAACTGCATTGTGAATTAGCCTTAAAATGTACATTTACTTTTTCGATATCAGTTTGAAAGTGACCTCACTAATATAGTAACAACCGAATATGTGTTTTTCTCTTAGAAAACTATTTCAAAACTTTCCCCCCTTACTTTTTCTTTTGAAATACTGCACACCCTACAAAGTAGAATCTGTTGTTCACACAGAAGTTGATGTGGCATACTGATCTATTGCGTTACCTCTGCTTTTGTGATGCTAAACAAATTGTTACGCACCTCCAGAAATCAGCCTCTCAATTTGAATAGACGCAGTGATAAATGAACTCTTTTTTTAGTGTTTCATCTCGCTTGGTAAAGCAAAACTGTATGAAAGTTAAATGGAAACCGTCAATGAGCTTTTCGAATCATGCCTATTTAAATATGAGCGAAATTGCGATAAGTTGAGTTAAAGTGGACTTACATCCTCTTGAATTAGCATCTGTTCCTTTGTCTTTATTTTAAATCCTCTGAAAGCAATAGTTTGGCTTGCTTTTTCATTTATACCTTCCTTTCTCGAAATTTGCGGCAACCAAAAAAAAAACATATTTAAATATGCACAAGACGTAGTTGTTTGTTACATTTTGAAAAGTAAATGCACTATGATATATAGATCTCCGTGGATGAGACCTTTAATAGACTAATTGATGATCAATATCAAGTTTTATGAGTTATGGGCATCCTTTCTTACAAAAAGCTTTCTCCATGCATATGGGGACATCAGTTGGGTGCAGAAATAATCTAATTTCTCTTTGGTCCCTAGAGACCTAGTGTGATGTCTGCATAGGTACATGCCAAATTAGTCACAAAAGAGTGAAAAGCAGCCCTGTTCACTAGTTCAGCCAGAAAGAAGGCAAAGCGGTCATGAGATGTGAGTGCGCTTGGGCTCTTTGTCATATGATACTCCACCGTCGACCATATGCCTCGCTCGAGACAGAGAGTGCACTGTTTTTTACTCTTTTATTTCTTTCACATAGAAATTGGTGGTTTGTTGGTCCATAGTAAAAAAGAAAAGACCTTCAGACACTGTATCCAAACATACTGCAGTACAGTTGCTTAGTGTTTGAATAACAAATTGCAAGAACAAGTGATGCATTTATACAAAAAGAAGTCAGGCCTTTCTAGAGCCACTTAAGAGCCGATCATTTTTCAAACTTTCCATGTTTTTTTCCTTTTTAAAGGGATAGTTCACCCAAAAATGAAAATTATGTCATCATTTACTCACCCTCTTGTCATTTCAAACCTTTATGACCTTCTTTCTTCTGCAGAACACAAAAGAAAGTTGGTAACCGAACAGTGCCGGCACCCATTCACTTCTATTGTATGGACACAAAACCAATGCAAGTGAATGGGTGCCAGATAACAACATTCTTCAAAATATCTTCTTTTGTTTTCTGCGGAAGAAAGAAAGTCATACAGGTTTGAAATGACAAGAGGGTGAGTGATGATGACAGAATTTTCATTTTTGGGTAAACTATCACTTGGCTTGACTTGGCTCCTTGTGACATTTTTCAACTACGTAAACAATGCGTTGCCGATCATTTAATTGGATATTTAGACAAGTTACATACTTATAAAAGTGATAAAGGAAGTATTAGACAGTTTAGTTCATCTCGTCCTTCCTTTTTATTCAACTCTAAATGAATGTAACTTTTTTAGGAGAATGTTCTGCTAAAACTGTGTGCTGATTTAATCTCCCGTAAAGTGATGAACTTTTATAACTTTCACCGTTCTGTAATAACATTTTTCTTTTCTTGCTGTCAGCTTGATCAAGCTGTACCAGATAGCATTAACCTTGATCCTCCTGTGATAACAGGGCGATTTTAACCTAGCACTTTGATAAATACATAAAAATGTCATTCTTATATTTTATAAGTCACTTTTACCTTTGATGGGACGGTAATAAAACGTTGTGTTATTTTATTTTTATTAATAACGAATCCGTAAGACTTTGGATTGACTGCAAATCTCTGGCACAACACGCTGTCACGTTTAAAATTAATGTCCATTTTAAAGCATATTTCATTTTAATCACCACAATCTGCTTCTGATTGCAGATAATTTTTTTAGGCTGGTAGATTAAATTAAATATAACAACTCCAGCAGTCTCATTTGAATTATAAGCATTTCAGCAGCGGGAGACGGTGTAGCAGTATTTATAGTGCTCTATTACAGATATTACATCCTGAACCAGACATGCATGAAGATTAGTTTAGACAGTGATCCCAATTTCAGTGACTAAGAGTAATTAAAAAACCGTGTGTGCAATTGTGTGTTTGTGTCACTGTGTGTTTTAAAGAGTAAATCCTTTGAGTTCCATGAGGTTTTCATTATTATAATACACACAGTTCACACACGTTGCAATCTCTAAATGTGATTCGGGAGATCAGGCTGATATGTAAGGCGCTTCATTGTTTTAATGGACACATTAAACAACTTAATTTTTGAGCTTATTTTTTTCTGTGAACATAATCATTAAAGTACATTTAATTTACAGATAACAAAAGCTTCCAAACAACATAATCGTTCACTGATTTTCCCCATGCGTATGAAAGTGTTTAAAAACAAATTAGCCACCCTTATTAATATCTGGGTCGCTCCTGTTGTGCAGGACTCTTTGAACTTTTTTTAATGAATATTCTTGTGTTTTACTGTTAGGTCAGTGTTTCTATGAAAGGTTATCTGTTTAGAAATATGTGAACATCTGAACCGGGAAGAAATAAAGACCATAGCCATTGCTCAATTTCTCAAACATTTATAATACTTTTATTTTTTCTAATAGCAATGTTTGTGCTGCTGTTTTTCACCCAAAAAATATGTCAGTGGTGAGACAAACTCAGACAGGAACAATCTTTATATTAATTTACAAATATCTGTATTGTTTAAGGTGAATAAGAGACTAGTTTTCCTTATATATTTCATCATTGAGGATTTCTTTAAAAAAAGTCTAAAAATCTCGTCTCGTTCTCGTGAACTCAGTCTCGTGTCTCGTGTCTCGTGTCTCGTCTCGTGGGATAAGTGTCTCGTCACACCCCTATCAGTTTCCCTTTAAGTCTGTGTTATACAGCCAATCAAAAACAGCAATGACAAAAAATAATAAAAATAGATAAAAATAAAATAATGATACTGCACTTCTAATCAAAAGTAAAGTAAAAAAATACTCATTATTGATTAATGAAAATAGCAAACTTTCAAAAATATGGAATAACACAAACTACTTATGTTTGGATATTGTCATGTTTTTTTGTGATGCTCTCAAGCTATAGCGAGCAGGTCACAAATTTCTTGCATTTACCACTCAAAAGATTGGCTCAAAAATGTCTTTCGTCCCATGAGCCACGAGTTTTCAGATCTCACACTTCCATGGGGCCATTCACCAAGCAAGTAATCACCATTGAAATGACCGTGTAGCTTCCTCCACCATGTGTAATACACCTCCCTGGCGAACCCCCACCCCCAAAAAGCTGCCTTCGAAAGAAATGGCGATTTTATGTCCCGCTCATTCAGTTCTGCCACTGAAACCATCTTTTCCTTCCCTCAATAACCGTTTCCCGCATCTCCCCTCGACCATCCTGAATAACTTCAATTTCCGACTATTACGCTGACAAAAGCTCCCGCAGGATGACAGCGGCAAAAATCCGAACCGAGAGCAGGAGAGCTGGTGTCATCAGCTCTCCGGTCACAGATTCCTCATGTCAAAATGACCCACAGTGAAAGTATGCTCTCTAAAGAGCCCCGGCATCGGAGACAGAGGGACATATCATATGACCAAGCAGGGTGGTTAATTTGCTCTTTGAAAATGGAATGGCCCATTGGGGCTTAGTTAGGGGAAGAAAGAAAAACTTTGTCTGTGTGATGATCGGAACACAATGTCGTCTTTGTGCTCTCGGGTGGGAGCTTTAAATGCGGCTGAAGAGCGTGCAGGCGGAAAAAAAGCGGTGATGAGATGAAAGGAAATTATTAACATCCAGAGGCGGAGAGAAAAGCTGTAGCGTGAAGAGAACGCAAAGCAGTGTCTTGCTGATCTTTTACACACAATAATCCAATATGGCAATAATTATATCAAGAACAAACATACTTAAAAGATCTTTTTTAATGTACATGAATTAAAGTGATAGTTCACCCAAAAATGACAATTCTGTTATCATTTACTCACCATCTTGTCATTTTAAACTTGTATGACTTTCTTTCTTTTGCAGAACACAGAAGAAGATATTTAGAAAAATTGTGGTAACCATTCACATATACAGTATAGACACAAACCCAATGTCAGATGAGAGAATTTTCATTTTTGGAAAAACTGTCATTTAACTTCTATTTAACATAAGAAAGAATCATCAGATTGAACTTCTTTCTATTTTGTTAACAACACAAAATGCAAAAAATGTAGGCATTATAAAATCAATTTGTATTTTATGAAACAAATCAAACTTCTATCTTAATGAATTATGCTATGCAGTAATAAACAAAATGTAAACTCTGCAAAATGTTTTGTCACAAACTCAATTGACAGGCAGTAACTGCACAAAAATTATGCTTTGTTTTAATAATATGAATTATGAAACCTCCAGCACACACCGATGTGAAACAAAAATCTTTATAACAGCTTAACTTATAAATTGCTTAACTGCTCATTGGAATTCATTTTAATATATCACATCTGATTATGTGTCCCGAGTTAAGACTTTCCGTCACGCTTTGCTAATGATGTACAATAACATGTTCCATATGGTTAATGAAGTGCTGTGAATATCTTTGCGGTGTTATACACAGGAGAAAAAGAAAAAAGAGAAAGAGAAAAAAAGGAATATTCATAGGTGCAGTGGTCTAATTAAAGATGGCTTTTAATCGCTCTGGGACTGAGTCAAAAGGCTCTGAAATAAGAAAAAAAAACTTGAATATAGAGAATAAAAGCTGTGTATATGTAGCATGCTAATGCAGGTGGAAGACGTAGTGCCACTGATCAATGCGCCCCTTCGAGATGAGGACACTAGAATCAGTGAGGAAAATGTTTTGAGTACAATCAAATTGGCCCTGAAAACTTCCCACTGGACTAAAAGACCTGTTGGACCATCTTTGTAAGACATAGACCTTGACTAAGCCGGTGGACACAGATTTAATGCTGACTAGCTTGACCACCTTAAGCTGGTATGACCTGTTTTCTTCGGCAGCAAATGCAACATGTCACAGAATTAATCAGAATCATCAATTAAGTGCATCCACCCACTCAACCAAACACATCCACCGAGCTTTAAGCATTAAACTGTGAATTTTCATCCCCTCCGGGTCTCCCGCTTTGCTCCCCTTTGCTCTCGCCAACGTTAGGTCGCGTTAAAAGCAAGGTGACGTGAGGTTGGCACAAAATGTTATTTGGTCCGTGCACGTGAGGGTACATTTGCGCTACAGAGCTTGATGGAGTAGAAGTAGGCCAATCTCAGCGTGCGCATAGACGTTACAGCAGGTTTTTGCCAGGGGCGAAAATCAAGCACAGCCTTCTCAGTTAATAACGCTCCAGGAGCCAGGCAGGAGAGAGATCAGACCTGATGCCCAGGCAGGGAGCTAAGCGTGCCGGGGGGGTCGGGGGCGGAGGGCAGGGTGCGAGGCAGGGGGTTGGGTGCCGACGCTCCAAAAACTGTTGTGTTTGAACTAAAGGGTGGCCCAAGGGGTCAAATAATTTGTTGTATGCCACTTTTGCTTTTTCTCCCTTCACTTAGCAGACCGCCCCGCGAGCACACGGGGGAACGCGGCCTGAAGGCACTAACAAGGATCCAGGGCCAACTGGGGGAACTGCGCTTGTGCTGTTATCCAACTAATGAGTCTGCGAGGAGAAGAGAGAAATGAGGATGCTTTAAGAGCTTTTTAAACTAGCATGATAAGAGGCCGTGTTTGTGCCGGCAATTTGGAGCGTGTTCGTGTATCTGTTTGTTTCTTCAGCTATTGTGTTTGTGTTACTGAGCGGACCTATTAAAAGATTAAAGTGCCACAAATTTCTTTTCGCATTTGTGTTTCTGTCAGTTATTTGTGCCCCGACTCTTCTGTGTGTGTGTGCGGGTAATTGTTTTATATCTTGGTTTATTTGCACAGCTCTTTGCAGATGTGTTTGTGCGCTACGTGCCCCAGTGTGACGGCCCTTTTCAAATGCCTTGTTTTCTTTCTGCTCATTTTTCTTATCATTCTGACTCTTTGGCTGCTCTTCACCTTCGCTCCGCTTGCTCTCTTTTCTCTTCCCTCCCCTCAGGGAACTGTTAACCTTTGTCATTCCCTTATTGGCCTTGGGCTGCGATTACCACGAAACGGTGCGAACCCCCTGTTCACTAAAACGAGCATGCTAGCCAGTGCTAAAGCACTGCCACATGCCCTAGGCTAAAGGTTATTTTGTGGCACACACACAAACATTAGTACCCCTCGCTGCAAAACAATCATGGCGACCGGTTCGGACAGTGGCGCGCTAGCGGCAGCAGATGAAATATGCGTGTGTTACTGAGATAAGCTAGGCAATTAATGATCTGGCATTAGCGTGGAATGAAACCACCTGTTGTAGGCCATTGTGGAGATACGAGGCTCAAGAATGAGCAAAAATATAATTTCCAGTACCTAAACATACAATGGCGTTCAGTCCAGACAGATTCTGAATGTCTTTATAATGACAAATTGGCTCCCCGGTCAGATACAATCTCACAAACAATGCTTTTGACAATCAGCTTGAAGTCTGGAACACATTGTAGCTTACTCTGGCCAAGAACTGCTCATTTAGACAGGAAGTTGTCATCAATTACATCGAGGGGCTGTAAATCTGTAATTGATGGTAGCATGGCTACATTGTGGTTGCTCATTCAGATAATGGCACAACAGTCTCGGCTGTACAGGGGAAAGTCTTGGGTAGACTTGGTGGTCAGAATTTCCTATCACCATAAACCTTAATATTAGTTCGCAGATACGGGTCTTTTTAGCGTTTAGCATGTGCATATAATCCTTTTCCAACCTAAGAAGACAAATGCTTGAACAACTACAGTACATTACTAGATACACTACATACCCTTAGTCTGTGTGCAGTGTGTGTGCGTGCATGCGTGGTGCATTATTGAGATGAACATGGTGCTGTGGAGTGTGTGTGTATCTACTTAACTATATTTTGGGACAAATTTGTACCCAGAAGTGAGCAAAACCTAACAAATCTGAACAAAACATCCCCATTTGTAAAAGCAGTATAAAATATAGTAAACAAATGCAAAACTTTTCTTTTCAGGGTTAGTGTTAGAGTCTGGGTTAGGGTTATAGTGTTTATATCTAGATGTCTATAAAAACAATAGATGTCTATGGAATGTCCTTATTTGATAGATGTGCGTGCGTGCATGCCTGTGTGTGTATGATGAGGGTGAACAATTGCCTGTAAGCAGCAGAACATGCTGAGGTTTTCAGCTGAACATTTTTAATGGCCGGCACTCAGATTTTATATCTCTGTCTTTCAGAAATGTGCAAAGTAGACACATAGTCCCCGAAAACGTAGCGGTACACAAACTCATGTTTCTGTCTGTCTTTCTATTGGTGTCTACCCATCTGTTTGTTCACAGTGATTTCATTTATTTGAAGTGAATATTTATGTAAGGTGACAAGGTCACTACTTGGTTCTGTAAAGAACACTGCTACTCCATCGGCCCTCTCCACCAACTTCAACTTCACCCACACTCCACGTCCTTCTGGGCGAGGAGGTGGAACAGGTTTGCAAGTCTACGAGGACCGACCAGCTGAAATTCACCTCTCACATCGCAGCAACCACTCGAACTTGCAGGTATGTGCTCTACAACATCAGGAAAATCAGGCCGTTCTTGTCGGAGCATGCCTCTTAGCTGCTAGTCCAAGCTCTGGTCATATCAAGACTGGACTACTGCAATTCTCTACTGGCCGGCCTTCCAACCAATGCAGTCAAGCCCTTGCAAATGATCCAGAATTCAGCTGCACGTCTAGTTGTAATGTAACACCCCTCCTGATTTCACTTCAATGGCTGCCAGTTGCCACCCGCATCAAGTTTAAATCGCTGACACTGGCCTTCAGAACGATAATGGCAAATTTGTTTACCTTAACTCACTGCTCCATGTCTACTTCCCCTCCTGTCATCATCGGTCTGAAAAAGAGCAACACCTGGTTGTTCCATCACAGCGAGGCAACAAATCGCTTGCAAAAGCCTTTACTCATTCGGTTCCTCTGTGGTGGAATGAATTGCCAGCCTCCACCCGAACTGCAGCATCCTTCACAACTTTTAAAAAACAGCACAAAACATACCTGTTCTACATTTATTTGACTAACCAATAACTGTCTTGTGTCCAGCTTTAGTACTCCTAGTAGCATGGCCTTGTAAACTAACGGTACTGTTTAGCGCGTTGACGAAATGTTTATATGCTCTCCTACATGTAAGTCGCTTTGGATAAAAGCATCTGCCAAATGAATAAATGTAATGTAAAATGTAACCCTATACTCTCAAATGGTTGATTTCATAATTATTGTCTTCTCTCGTGTCAGTGCAAGTTTTTCAACACTATGCTTTTCTCTAAACTGATTTAAAGTACATGTAATATATTTTGGATCAGGATTTGCTCCCTGGGAATCCAACCCATTACTTTTGGGATTCTAGTGCAATGCATCTATCCCGCTTTGTGTACTGTTGTAGTCTTTACTCATCTTCAGGTGATGAAAGTGTCGTGTGATTCCCTCAGTTGCTGTGGTGTACATTGAGTACATTGAGATCTTTTTCTCTGGATTCTCAACGCTTCCACATTGATCACACAGGTAACCATGTTTATTCAACTGCAGATGTTTGATGGCACAGAGGTTGGAGCACACCTGATTTAGCATTCATAAACCTGAAGATCAGGTTCAAAGGCCTGCTGTGATATCGTTCTTACTGGGTTGTATCTAGAATTGTGGTTATGGTGTTGTCCGAAACATACGTTTTAGGAAGGTTTTTAAGGTATGCGTACTGACATTTTGCCTTCAGTAAGATATTAGCCTCATGTATCTTACAATATTTTAGGAAGAGCCCTGTGTAACGGAGGCCAGCTAGTGAAGAGCTGTGCAGTGTGTAAACCTCACTCCCCGACCAACAGAGACGCTCTAGCGACAGACGCTAGAGACTGCGGTCCTTAGCCTCCTCGTTAGAGCGCCCGTCTCCCATCCGGACTGACGCCGGTTCGAGGCCCGCGCAGAGCAAGGCGAGTAGAACCGGTCACATTGGTGCCGTGACCCGGATGGGAGTGAGGTTTAGGGGGGTGAGTGTAACGGAGGCCAGCTAGTGAAGAGCTGTGCAGTGTGTAAACCACACTCCCCGACCAACAGAGACGCTCTAGCGACAGAAGCTAGAGACTGCGGTCTTTAGCCTCCTCGTTAGAGCGCCCGTCTCCCATCCGGACCGACGTCGGTTCGAGGCCCGCGCAGAGCAGGGCGAGTAGGGCCGGTTACACCTGTAGACAACTTATGCTATAAAATGAGTATTGTAATTGATCCAATAATATAACAATACAATACATTTGCATCATTTTTGCATACTTCTCCATTTTTGCATACTTCACACCACACAGCCCTAGTATGTGTTTCTGTATTTGTATGTGTTGTTTAGGGTGTGTATGTTCTAATAAATTAGTTGATAACCTTTGGCATCAGCCTTCGATTTACCATCATCAACATTTGGCGTTCAGCTGTGTTTAAGCCGTATGTGCTCATTCACCATGTGCTCATGGGAGATAACTCGTCATTAAGCAGAGCCTACAACCTGGACAGCTTGAAATGAACAGTTTTCTGCAAAGATGATTTGAGTCGAGGTAATAAAAACTCCAGATCTCACTCTCTCTCTGTGGCATCTGCTTCTTTGTGGCCTCCTCAGGCAAAGTCTCCGTGCTTGTGTACAATCTGTGCTTGTGTGGAATGACCTGATTTATTTAGCAGAATTCACACGATTGACATATTGGACATATTGCTGTATTGAGGGAATCATTTTTTCACCCAAATTTGAAAATTCTGTCGTTGTTTACTCACCCTTGTGTGTTTCAAAACCTGTATGACATTATTATGGAACATACATTCAATTCAACAGTTTCAGTTCACAAAGCTACTGTTTTATGAAGCATCAAAAGACTATATCGCACAAATTGAAAGGTGCTGCGAGGAATTCTTTGAAGGATCTTTTGACAGAAATGCAATATAATATACTGTACATAACTATCTTCAGAGGGGTATAAAGACCTTATGTTTTTATTACCCTAGAACGAGCTATTTCTATCTACATACACTAGGGGTCCCCTTGCATGGAATTCGCCATGTTGTTACAGTAGCCCTAAACAAACATCCTTCGGCAAAGAATTGAAAATGTGAGGACATCTTAGTCCTGTGTCAGCTGCCATAGTGCTTCGAAATGGAGGGAGGAGGGCTGGAGTGAGCCATTGGTTGCAATTCACAACCTCTCCACTAGATGCCACTAAATTTCATACACTGGACCCTTAAATTATGGAATAAAAGAGACTATCCCTTTAACAAAATCCCATGAAGTTATTGCTGTCTCTATTTCTAGAATTGCACTTCTCACAATTTCATTAAAAGCTCATTTAGCTGTAAAGCAGAAGGAATAGCCTCTCTAACAAATTCTAATCTTGATGTTTATTAAACTTTGATGAAGAGGTTTGTGAAATACGGCACATTTTTCGAAAAACATACTTTCTTATACCGCACTGTCTATCACGTGAGAGCACAAGATCACATTATTTATGTGAAGTGTGAGGGTGGGGTGTGTCGCTTTCAGGACCGGTGAGAGAGTTGTGTTCATTATCCTGGAATATGTCTTCAGTCTAGGGCTTATAAAAGCATGTCTGTTCGCCGTCAGCCCCTCATAAACAAACACATGCTCGAGAGAGAAGGATTGATAGAATCCCTGTTTTTGACCATAGGCTAAACAACACAGATTTTTGTCAGTGCCAGTAAGGGTTTATATAGTCACCCTCAAAAAGATAATATGGTATAAGCATGGATGGAATTTTTGTTAGCATGTTTTTCCCACACATTACCACATAATACCATGATTAATGGTAACACTGTGGTATTTTGAAGTAGTTTGGAGCAGAGATAATGTATGTCAGATACAAGCCATTATTTAAAGAGCAGGTTTCATGAATCTCATAATATTACCGGCATTTCAGTGTGTAACGTAGCTTTCCTTCAATTATGACGATCTGCAAAGTTGTTATTCCAAAAAGTCCATGATAAATTAAGATATTGGCTTCCAAAGTAAGGAGTCGACTCCGAACCACCCAAACAAATCGTTAGGCTTTCGAATCTTTTGAGTGTTACATCGATAAGTCACAGTGTAACGCATCAGCACAATCCCCGCCTTCCCGTGAAACAGGAACACTCTGACCTGCCCACTAGCACTTCAGGTAGTGTTGCGTATACAACATGTCGAGGGGACGCTGTGTTTTGTGCTGTGAACGCAAATGTACTTTGTTTTCGCTGCCAAAGGATGACGATGTGAAGGATCAGTGGTTACATTTTTTTCCACAATACCACTGCAGTACAATTCCAACCTTGTGTAATGTGCTCGTCATTTTACCGACGACTGCTTCTCAAATTTTGGTGAGTTCAACGCGGGATTTGCCAGCCGCTAGACCCTTAAAGATAAGTCAATACCAACTTGATTTGGACTAACAAGCGTCTCAGAACCACAAGCTGTAAGTATGATAAATACGTTATGTGTACATGTTAAATTGAGTGCTTACAATATACGTTAAAGTAATTGTGCTAATCCGTGTTTTATATTTAGTACAGCTGTAGGTTTCCAGGTAAACAACGTATAAGTTAACAGTGTTACAGTTTTAATAATCCAACCCTTACCTAATAATGTGGTGGTTATTGTAGACTGTTGTCGTTCTACATGTCGTAGTATTGTACAAACTGTATCCCTTTATCGTTTAGTCACGGTAGCACTTTGCTAACGTGTCTCACATTATGGTTTTGTCAAGTGTGCAAAGTTTAGCTGTGGTCACGATCCCCTTCAAACAAAACGGTTTGTTTGTCATTATTTTAAAAACGGACTTGCAGCACTATATCATTTTATTATGTAAAGGTGTGTGCATTATGTTTGGAAGCTCTCGCTAACTTGCTCAGTTACTCCTCTCTGTATAATCAAAGTAATGATCAACTTTTGGATAGAGCCGTTGTTGTTCTCCCACACCTAAGAAGAAAAAAGATCAACAGAAAACAATAGTCTGAATGGTTTATGAAGATAAGTTTATGAAGATAAAAACTTGTGATATGGTAATACTGATGCCATTTTTACACACAGCGTCTTTGTTTACAAAAAACTTCCTGAGATAAGAACTGTGGTTATGGGCGTTTCTGACACGCAGTGTATGAAGAAAGACCAATCACAACTGATTGGGCCAGTTGGCCAATCGGAGCACACTGGACTCGCGCGAGGTAGGGAGGAGCTTAGAGAAGCGGAACATTTGAACAGCTTCGGAGGAATCGTTTAGGGATCTTTGAGAAATGGAAAGATACTAAATGCTTATTTTAAGAAAATAGCACCGTTTTTTTTTACCTTTGATGCATTTGAACATGTTGTTGGGGACTCTAATACAACATTAGGACACTTACAAAAACCTTGAAACCTACTCTTTAAGCGATAATATACAGTCATCTGGTCATTATCACAAAACAAGTACTGCAAGGGTGATCTGGAGCCCGTTGCGGAAGGGCCTCATGACTTCCTGAAGGTTTGAGAGGCGGTTTGAGAAAGGGCGCTTCATTATTTCAACATTCACAGGCCTGAGAGAGTTTCAGTGTTTTACTCTAAGCGTAATTAAAGTCTGCATACATGCGTGATAATTGACTTGTTCACTGAATGATGCTCTTTTTTCCATCTGCGTTCGTGGCATATTAATACTTTATATACAATGAAATGAAGTATGTATCTAATTATTGCAGTGCAAATGAGAGTTCTTTGGTTTTTAATCTTTTCAATGGGCTGTTAAATAGAGAAATGTCTCTGATTTCTTGCTGCTTCACATATTCCCATTAAAATAAATAAATTTAAAAAATTACATGCTTTCAAAGTTAGGATAGAACATACTTTATATTATTTAAGAGGTTTTCTTTTCTCTTTGATTTAAATAATATCTGGTATATTATATAAAGCTTTACTACCTTTCAAACAAATGTAAAAAAATAAAAAAATAACTTTTTCGCATTTCTGAAATGAAACATTATCTTGGTTACTTCTTGGGTACTGCATTTATTTGCAGAAACTGGAGAAACGGGTCAAAATAACTTTGTATTCTTTTTGAGCAATACAACAGTAATATTTATTTAGGAAAAGTTCAAAAATATATTTCTTATGTGAAAACCTCGATTTTTATCACAGTTTTTATGTGTCTTGTCACGCTGTCAGTCTTTCACATTGCTGTTGGATGACTTTATGTCACTCCTGAGGTTTGATTTTGTTGAAATTCAGCAGATACTGGACTGGTATAACCACAATACATTTATAATACTGATTAAATAAACATTTGTAATGGTCTATTATTTTTTTCCGTGGCTATATATATGCAAATAAAATGCAAAGTGTAATATAATAATAATAATAAATATAAAATAGACGAACTGAAATTATTGCACAGACCTAGTTTATGCATGTGCTATGTCTTATAATCTTCCTTATAATCTGTTTTATAATCTTACAATCTCTAACATGTTTGAGAGAAACATTTACTGCCGCTGTAATAAATGATACATATTCTTGTCCAGGTTGCCAACATCTTTATGTTATCTCTGAGCAATCCATTCAAGACAGGTTTCCAGCCCACTCCTTCCAAACCCTTGGAATTTCTTGGCCATGAATGAAAAAACTAACCTGCACACGCAATGACAAAAACAGAGGGATAAAGTCAACACGTCTGGCAAAACATTCCAACATGCAAGAAACCGATTTTTATTTTTTTATGGCTGTCCTGGGTGCACTTTCTTCTGCTCGGTTGGATGTGGTAATATGTCACGTTGGACAGAAGGTAAAAGTTTAAATCTTCCAGGCAAACTAAGCTTCTGGAATCTGTCAGTTCTGGGCGGTGGATGTCTTTGTACATATTGTGAATGGGACTCAGGAGTTTAACAAGCCTTTACAACAACTCCCTGAAGATACATGCTCTCCATATGCCACCTTGCACTTGAGTGTGTGTGCGGTGCTGCTAAATGCATTAAAACCTGTAAGAGCTGCTTTGGTAGATGTACGTCTAGCCTTGAGGAATGGCTCCTTTGGGCACCTAGTTTATGTCTCTTTGTCTCCTTTGAGACTAGAAATATGCTCAGGTCAAAGTGATGGGACGAGCCGGGCAGATGGAGAAGGGCAGGATGGTTTCATTACGAACACATGGGCAATGTGCTCGGACATCACCTTCATTAAGAATAACCACATAGTGTATGCCTTATTCTCTCTCATAACATCTTGAAGAACAGAGCGAGCGAGAGAAAGAGTAATGGAGAGAGAGATGACCACATGCTTGTCATGGTGATAAAAAAATCCAAAACATCCAGCATTTGAAGGTCACAATTGTTCTTTTATTCACATTTATTCTCTCTATTAATTAATAGGTCTTTCGCAATTTTCTGTCTTTTTGTAACATTTTACAATAGTTTTTAGCTCTGTTTTAGCAGGGCGGCTTTTGAAGTAATGATTTCCATTAGAACAACCAGTCTGTTTGTATGTATTGTGTCTGTGATGATAAAACCCTGATCCGCCGAAAGCTCATTCATTAGGATTCCATTTGCATTTTTCTCCCTCTTGTTCCACACCGTCCCTGTTTGTTTTGCTGTTTTGTCTCCCGTCAGCAAGACTCCAGTCTGTCTCCGACCAGAAGCCCTGGGAGCTACAGGCTAGCCCGTGGTATTATTTGTCATTTCAACATCAATAATGCTGAAAACCCTCATTATTTACCACCTGCAGTATAGCACTCACATAATCTTCTGCTAATGACACACTTATCTCATCCATGTGTCAAGTTTGTATAGTCTGCATGTCATGTTGATGGTACCCTCACTGTTTCAGTCATTATATGTGTAGTTCATGCTGGGTATGTCCTTTTGGCCTGGACTTTCTGAAATTTATCACGTCACATAGCAGAGAGTCCCTCTGCAGTTTTTGTGTCTGTGTGTGTGTGTGTTCCATTATCGTTTCTGTCCTACACTAATGAAAATTACTGTTCCCATACTAGTTCTGCTGATCCTGCGGCTTAAAGCCCAAAACATTATCAATCACAAACCCCTCTTTTTACCGGCCACGACTTTTCCAGCCATCATTTGCTCTTTTTATTTAAATCGATGTTCACCCAGACAAGTGATGTGGTGCTTTAAAGGGCAGAGCATTTTATGTTTTTGTATTTAAACACATAAGGGTCAGGTGGTGGCCCAGTGCTGGTGCTAAAATTTGATGCAATTTCCATTTGCATTTTTCACTATTACAGAGATACAGGTTAAATTTTTTTGCTCGACAAAAGCCATCCAGTCTTAAAGCCGCAATCCATAGCTTCTGGTCTTTATTGCCATCTCTGTTTGAGATATAATATTGCGGATTACTATTTACTTATCTTTACATTGGTTGAAGTCAAGTGACATCAATCTGACATTTCTGGTAAATTCGAATCCAACAGCTTATATATATATATTATATTATATTATATTATATCATATTATATTGTATAGGTTACGTTACGTTACGTTATGTTATATTGTATTCGTCACGTACGTGGGGAGACAGAACCCAAGCGCAGGCAGGTGAAGGGTTAAATAATAAACTTTTAATAGCAAATAGGAACAAAAAACCCACAATGGGGAAAACGGTCACAAACAAAACAAGTAAATAAACTAAAATACTTCCCGCAAGGGGGATAAAACAAACATGATGAATAAATCCAAAATAATAAGTCCAACACGAAAAAAGGAAAGTCCACAGCAAACAGGAATGAGGGATCCGGAACACGAGGGCAAGGTAAGGTGAGGCAAACAAATACTG